>NC_062270.1:1417500-1720000 GCF_916048215.2 Malus sylvestris | reverse complement strand
GAAACAAAGTGGAAAATAAATCTTAAAAATTTTTAGCCAAAAAATCCTCTCTAGATAAAATTTAACGAAAAATTCATAAATTACAAAAAGTAAATCATTGGAAAAACGAAACGTATATGACAACGAATAAGGCACTTGCAGGCCTCTTAAGCTTGTTCGGATCCTTCGCAACCTCCTTGCTCGCATCTCCACGTTTACTCTTCAACCTATGAAAATCAGAAACCAACACCGACACACAAATAAAGATGAGATATGTGGTTAATATCAAACAGAGCTTGTGGTGATCTTTTCAAAAGTCAAGTTCGCAGTACAACTTTATATTTGTTTTCACTTACATTGATGATAAGTATAATCAAGACAGAGAAACTCAAGAACCAGCCTGTCAAAATCATTGACGGAGAAATGATAAATAACGGATTCTCAAAGATACAGAAACTTATCAAGAACTTGGACAATGAAGATACCCAAAAAAGAAATTTCTTGGACATGCAACCAACAGGTGTACAGAAAATTAAACAAAAATTCAAAATTGACGGTTCATATCGAGATCTTGAATCAAATCGCAAAAAGTTGTGAAAATTCATAACAAAACGGAAATAAAAAACATAATCTCACTTCGCATCAGTTTTTCTGTGAGCATCAACTCTTGATTTCCCCATGTTCAACTAAACCTTCATAGAAAACTGCAAATAAACCTTCATAGAAAACTGCAAAAAAAAAAAGATGAGAATCATTTATAAACGGAAACAAATCGATATTAACAAATAAAAAAGAAGTCGGAGAAAAAATAGAGAGAAAAAGATAGCTAGGAGATGGAGCGGAGGAGATGTTGTCCAAAGTTGAGGAATAAGGATGGAGGAGTCTGGAAGAGGAGACAAAAAACTAAAGCAAAGCAAAAGCAGAGAAAGAGGAGATGGGTAAAGTGACACGCGTCCCACTCAACACGTGTCATTATGCTAAGCCGCCAGGTGACAAAATCAAATTGTAGAAAGAAGTCTCCCGAACAACCCAGTTTTTCCGCTCCTTCAATTTCAGGCACAAACGAATAAAAGAACCCCTGTTGCACAACAGGGACAAAAATGCCATTCTACTGTAGAATGAACAGTGATGACAGAAACAAATAAAGGGTAAAAAAGGAAGAACACTTGCGAATGAACAGTAAAAAGGACACAAAGGGTATTAACCACAATGTTAGGCGTTTAGTATATATATAATTTTCTTTTGTACCTAAAGTACATTTAAGTTTTATATTTGGTTGTTGGGAGATTAATGTTTCTGCCTACCCTTCCATCCATGGATGGAGCCAGAAACTTTCTCAGAAGAGGCAACCTGAATGATAAAATGAAACCACACCCAAATATAATTGTCTGGTTGTGATGGTTATCCCTTATTTGTGTTGTAAGTCGTATCAAAAGCAACTACATCACCAAAAAAATAAGTAAGCTTTTCTTGAAGTGGAATCAACCCAAAAATGGGATGAACCTATTTTCCTTATCTCTATCAACTTCGAAATATAAAGGTTGGTTTCTTTATCTTTTCTAAATCAAATTATTCATGTCCCTTGACTTTTTTTCTTTAAATCTCTTTCAACCTTTCTCAAATCTTTGGTAGTACATCCAACATCTGCAATTCCACTTGCCTCATTCTTCATTATTCTGAATTGTTGACTTGTAGATACATTTGCACTACGTAGTCTTTCCATGTAAAGCTTCTTTGCTTTCGAAACTTTGCGGTGTAAATGTAGTAGGCGTACCATTGTAGGGGTTGAAAGTACATGATTATGACATTGTTCAAAGTTACAAGTAGACCACTTTGTCCTAGACTTGTCACGAGAAATGTTTTACTTGGCCTTACAACACACACATGTTGATCCAAGATTCCTTTCTTCTTTGGTTGACGTATTCTTCTTTGTCTTCTGATAAGTCTCATCTGGTACACCTTCCTTTAAACAAACAAATTATTTCTAGGTAATCTCATTCGCTCCTTTTTTCTTCTTACTTGAACCCATTCTGACACTAAATCTAACTTCTCATGCATAATAATTGTAAAAATCATGAAACAAGTTATTGGCCAACTTTGGGTTTACGTTCATCTGCAACTTGTTCTTCCATCGTACAATTTGCAATTAACATTGAAAAAATTCTTTTTAAAACATAGTTAACTTATTTCAAGAAAAAAATTCCTGAAATTTTTCAATCGATATTTTTACACTAGTGGGAGGAGGAGTTAGGTTAAGCCACACAATGAGCAACCTAATTTGGTGTTGAATTCGCTATTCACGAGATTCGAACCTAAGACTTCTCACTTCCAAGTGAAGAGGGATATCACCAAACCGTAGCACTGAGTGGCAAAAAAGCAAAAATTAAAACTGATGCAAAAAAAAAAAAATGGAGTTGGGCTTGAACCGGTACCACGTCAATTTTTTTTAGGTAGTGATAATTAAACACACATTTTTACCTTCCACACACTCTGTTAATTTTTTGTTATTGATCTTCTTCAATTAACTCGATCCAACGGTCAGAAATTTAGAGAAGTGTGTAAGGGGTAAAAGCAGGTATATGGATAGCACCATCTTTTTTTTATCAACAAGAAGAAGAATCTAAAATTGGAGAATCAAGTTGAGAGGGCGTTAACAAAATCATGCAATCGCTCACGAGTTCAAGAACAACTCAAAGAAAGGTTGAAATCAATACAACCACAAAGAAAATACCTTATAGAAGCTTGAAAGAGAATTTTAATTTTCCAAGGACTCTACGAAATTTGAAGTATGTGCTCGCTGCTCTCCTTCAAAGTTCAACCTACTTGAAAATGCTCATAGAAAAAACCTTTATTGGAGAAAGACCTCTCTGTTGACTAGAAAGAATTAACGCGTGAACCCTTAATTATTGTTTTTAATTAACTCGCTCTATGCAATTTGTTTAGGTATAACAAGATTATATAACCTCATCATTTTGTTATCTTTAAACTGATCCAATAGCTCATATAAAAGACGTCATCACATGTCCTCAAAATGAGGACCTTATGAGAGCATTTATAATAATATATTATCATGTGCAAATATGTATCATTAAAATCAAAGGAAAATTAATGAAAAAATTTTGAAAATTTTGAATTTTAACGATAAAAATAAAATAAAAAGTATATTGAATAATACTATAATTAACTTTTTAATGTAAAAATATTAAATAATATTAGAAAAAGTAATAAAAAAAATTTAAAAACTTTAACTTTTCATTAAAGTCACCTTAAATCAAATAGTCCTCATACTTTAAAAAGGTTCGATGTGGCATGAAAACTCCTCCGCTTAGTCCGCTGACATGGCACGCATGTGGGGCCCACATTTGAGCTCCACATGGCTTCCCGAAATAAAAACCAACAGCCAATAGGAAACACGGAACTGAAACTGAACTATTAACTGAAAACATTAGGGCGCCACAAGAACTAGTTTGAAGTCCGCGACTTCCCTTCCGACCTATCTCCAATCTCCAATCTCCAATCCGTCTGCCGGAGTTCAATTTCTTCGAATTCACACTCCAAGTCCAATCCCCACTCTCTTCACCCCACATCTCTTCGAAATTCTATTTATGCCCCACAATTAACACAGGTATTCCAATTCCCAATTCGCTCGCATTGACGTCAATCGATCGCCTTCTCCATCACTCTTGGTGCCCTAATTTCAACTTCTATGAGGTTTTGGGACCGCACTGTGCTTGAAATTAGGTAAAATTCGGCGAATTGATCTGTTTTGGAGGGTACCAGTGGGTGCAAGTTCAAGTTCTCGATGAAACTGATCGAATTTTCGACGTGGGTTTGCTAAATTGATCGACTTTCGACGTGGGTTTGCTAGGTTTTTAGCGAAAGTCTTGGTTTTGGGGAGCGGTGATGGACTACGAGCTCTCTGATAGCAGTGGTAAGCCAAGTTGAATTTGCTTATCTGTTTTTCAATTTTGGTTTTTAAGTACCTTTGTTCTTCCATTGTGTAATCTATTGGTTCTCAGAGTAATTTGACTCAAACTCTTGAATTTATGTTAGGTGTGGTAGAATTTGGGTTTAATTAGTGCTCTGGATGTACTTTTTTACTCTTGAATTCATCATTTTAGTGGGTTTGTCTTGAAATTCAACTTCTTTGGTCGACCATGGTGGAATTAGAAGAAAATTTAATTGTAATGTAGTGTACCCGGCTTGTGCTCCGAGGTAATAGGATTTTGTATTCGGCTTTGGTCTTTCTTTTACTTCTTATAAGTTGGTTTGGAAACACCACGTAAGACCTTTAAGTTCTCCCACAACATGTACTTTGATGCCATTATTTGAAGATTGACTCCGATTCGGGTATTCCATTCTTCCCGTCTGTAAGTTAGTCTTGCTTGTTGTTTTGAACCTTGTATATTTGCATTCTGAACACTGGGTGGACACCCAAAAGATAGTTACTCTTTTTTGTTGCTTGGAATTGTTTTTTCATCCTCTAGGGATTAAATTCACTCGTAATTCTCTGTGGAATTTGGTAAATGGTAGTTAGGTCCTGCTATTCTGATTCTAGCCAAGGTCACTGTGTTGGAGAAAGTGGCTAATTGTTTGAGAAAAGAAACCTACTGGCATTAAGAGTTTTCATATTGGCCACATTTCGTGTGGTTGTTGTTGGTTGGGTTTTAGCGATTCAGTAAAGTTGATAATTAATGCTAAGTTATGGCTTCTATTAGTTTAACCAAGGATGCTTTAGTTTAGTGTAGAAATAATGAAAGATGTATTTTAAGCATATTATAATGTTTTTGTTTTAAATACCTGCAAGGCTGTTATTTAACGTTGATACTGCTCTTGGATGCTATAGCAACATTTTTAGTGGACCGTGCATGCTTCTAGAACCCATCTTCTGTATTATCAGAACATGTTGGTATGATTTTCATTTTTAGTTCTTTTTATGCTAGTGTCAGGATACATTTTGAGGAAGGAACACATTCTTACGTGGCTTGCCTGGACTCTGGAATATAAGATCCTTATTTCTATATACATATAGTTTATGCCTACTTTGTGAGGCACAGATACAAGAAATAGCGTGCTATTATATGTTGCGTGCATATAGACATGTGTATAATTGAAGAAGGTGGCTATTGGCGGGGACAAAGGCCTTAGAAATAAAAAGGATTTTATGCTTTGCTATTGCAAAGTTCTTGAAAAACCTAAGGGGCTTGTTACTGAAGCTAGAAATAATAGTTTGCTATGCTCTGAAACATTTGCAGGAACGGACGATGACTTTCCGCCGTCTCATCAAAATAGGTTTCAAAGAGGAGGCCGAACTTCTGGGAATGGAAGATCTGCAGCCGTCAGTTCTGCTCCATTACCTAGGATGCATGGTGACATGGAAACCCAGATTCACCGCATTGAGCAAGAAGCGTACTGTTCACTTCTAAGGGCATTTAGTGCTCAATCTGATGCCATCACCTGGGTAGCTGTTTGATTAACTATTTGTTGTTTCTTCTTTTTCTTTTCCTTAGGATCAAAGTATTATTTGTGTAAACTTAGGCCTGAAAGTCAGTTCTAATGTACTTTACAGGATAAGGAAACTTTAATGACAAATCTTAGAAAGGAGCTGAGAGTATCTGATGAGGAGCACAGAGAACTTTTGTCCAGGGTCCATGCCGATGACATGATCCAGAGAATAAGGTCTGATAATATTATCCCATGTTGGTTTGAGCACCAAATATGTATTATGTTTGGATAGCTCTGCATTTTTTATGAGACATGTTATATTATATACTACTAGGCAATGGAGAAAAAGTGGGCTTCAACCTGGTACACTTAATGCTGCTCAGCCTGTTCATGACCCCCTACCTAGTCCAACTGTTTCAGCATCACGGAAGAAACAGAAAACATCACAGTCCTTATCCCTCGGTGCTCCAACTCCTGCACTGCCTCCATCCATGCAACCATCCTCTTCAGCCTTGAGACGAGGTCCTCCTCCAGGACCTCGGAACAAGAAACCAAAATCTGTAAGTTGAAATAATTCTGGGTTGAGAAAATGGTCCTATGCTGTATATATATTCTTAGATTTGTTTTTACCTATTCTTTTTCAATGGAGTTTGTTGCCTGCTTTTGAAGTCCACACAGTACCCTTCCGCAAATATTCCTCTAAGGCCCCAGGCCGCTAATCGAGGTCCCGCTGGTGCCTTTTTGGAGAGTGAGCCTGCTGAGGGAGAAACTAGTAATCCGTTAGTAGGAAGAAAGGTTTGGACAAGGTGGCCTGAAGACAACCACTTCTATGAGGCTGTTATAACTAATTTCAACCGTGCTGAGGTATGCTCTTGTTGTGAATTCATCTGAACCTGATTAAGCATTAGTAATTAGCAGTTTGACCACACGACTCCAATATAAATCTTTGTGAAGTCTAATAATTGTCAAACGTTGGCAGGGTCTACATGCTCTGGTTTATGATATTGGTACAGTGGATGAGACATGGGAATGGGTCAATCTAAAAGAGGTATACTGCAACTGATTCTCGTTTCTTTTGTAGGCCTTTTATCCTTTTGTAGGATATAGTCTGTCTCATAAATAACTAAATTTCAAATCTCAAAATAAAAGTTTTTTTTTATTTTTTATTTTTTTGTTCTTACGTTTTTGCACATTATAAATGAGTTTTGCGGGTTTATAGCTCTGGTGGTGAAGAGCATTTACCTCTATACCCGAGGTCCCAGCTTGATTCCCCCCGCCCTATCCCATCTATTGTCGACTGAAAACTGAAAAAACAAATGATTTCCACTGTCAGGAGAATCTGAAGTTGCTTTGCTTTTCTGTGCTTATTTTTGCAATTGATTTTAATGGAATAGGTTTTTGAGTGACAAAAAAACATTGAAGTACGTCCTGCACTACTGGTGGCATTAAGATGATTGAAACTTAAATGCTAAGTTTTTCAATTCATTAACCATTTTATTTATAATAACGAATGCAGATTGATTTTGAGTTACCTCATTATCAGTATGTAAATCCTCATATCAAAAGCTTGTGTTTTTTTATACTGGGCAGTGTTCTTATATATTTCACCGTTGGTGCGTTTGATAACCATATAGTTTTTAGTTTTTTATTTCACTTTTTGTGCTTAAGATATGGGGAAGAGGGATGAACAACGGTGGTGGGAGACCGAATACGTGCTTAACATTGTACTGATAGTGTAATGGATTGTGGACCTTGTGGCCCATTGAATTGTGTTTGTGATTTGCCTTGTGAGCTCATTTCCCGATTGCTTTTTGCTAATCGTTATTGTACCTTCTAATGGCATAGATATCTCCTGAAGATATTCGGTGGGAAGCTGATGATCCTGGGATTTCTCGTAAAGGTGGTCGACCTGGCCCTGGACCTGGCCGAGGGAACAAAAAGTCCATGGCACGTGGCGGTTTAGTTTCAGGTGCAGGAAGAGGTAGAGGGACTGCAAAGGGTTCCAAGAAGGATTTGCCCCCGCAGCTAAATGGCATTGGCAGGAAGGCAATGAGCGATATTGAAATACTTCATACAGATTCGTTGATTAAAGAGGTATGAGTACAACTATTAAGTTTTTTCTTACCCGCTTTTCCTCATATTAGCTGGTCGTAACTTGTTTTGCCCGCTTTGCTTGAAACTATAGGTGGAAAGGGTTTTCAGAGCCAGCCATCCCGACCCCATGGAGATTGAGAAAGCCAAGAAAGTTCTCAAAGTATGAATTCAAGCATCTTTTATGCTTTATTTGTGTGATGTTCTTTTATTGGCGGGATTGTAATGGTTTATTTAAAACGCAGGAGCATGAACAGGCACTGGTCGATGCAATTACAAGACTCGAAGATGCATCTGACGTTGAAAGCGGTAATAACTAATTGCATTAACCCATGTTCTATAATACTAAAGCTCCACTGCCTTGTGTTGTATCTTTAGTCCTGATTAGCCAGATTTGACTGGTACTTACTGTGTACAACTCCATTTAAATTTTATCTCTAATTTTTTTAATCAAGGTTAAAAATAATCACAAATCTTGTGTTTTACATTAGTGAGGTGGAAGCACGTCATCTTGCTACCGTGTTACGTATATATTTTTCCGCAAATTATTGCAGTGAATGCATCTCTGAAGCAGTACGGCTGCACAACGTCTAATTAATTTTTGCTTATAACCAATGTGCCATTTTTCTTCCTTCTTTGGCTTCAAAACAGATGAACATACATTCTCTCAAAGACAATCACTAGACCAAGAACGAGGATGGAGAAAGCGGCAGTATGACGAGATGGCTGAAGGTCGGGCAGTTGACGGCTCAAATGGCAATAAAATGACAAGGGAGGGCAGAATTGCATCTGATGACCAACGTTTTGAGGGCAACGACATATGACATTTGAGAAATGTAACATCCAGTTACATTCCTTCTTGTACTATTTGTGCCATATTCTGATTCGATGACAAGTCAAGCGGATGCTTAGCCTAAGTTTTAGGTTTCGTTTCAGTTTTAGTTTAACCTTATGTTGAGATAACGCTTGCTGTAACTTATGTTTTCGGGGTTGTACCGGTTGACACTTGCCTGTGTAAAGATTGATTTAACGGTGCTCTCTCTCTCTCTCTCAAATTTACCGAGACAGCAGCTTAAATTATACACTGAAGGCACATAGGAAACCAACTAAGCTCCTACAAATTACACAGGGTAACAAGTTAGCGTATACGCACAACAGCAGCACAATGCTAACGAGGATCTGATCGGCGTGGAAAGATCCGATCAGTTCTGAAATGAACAACTCCATTACACATGGTTGATTATCTACAATGAAGCAATAAATTCAAGGATAAGATTCACCATCTGTGCATCATAAGCAGGGCCTTCCATTTGGAAGTGGCTTGCTCCTT
This sequence comes from Malus sylvestris, assembly GCF_916048215.2. Lineage (NCBI taxonomy): Eukaryota > Viridiplantae > Streptophyta > Magnoliopsida > Rosales > Rosaceae > Malus > Malus sylvestris. Next base: position 1,711,155 of record NC_062270.1, on the reverse strand, counting down.
CAATCAGGTGCGTTTCAACACGACCGGCTGCAGAACTTAGCTTGTTCTTTAACTGCTTCACGCTCGTGAACCCATCCTGAGTCCCCATTACGAAGAGTTTGGGTTTTGAGGATTGTAGTACGGCTTTGTGGTGTCTCCCGAAAAGGATTGAGGCAAGCATGCCGAAAGGATACCCCAGACTAACATAGCCCACGACTTGTTCTATCTGATCTACCGCGGAGCCTGCAATTGGGGCACCTACACCATACACCAGACGAAAATTTTAGATTATACATACGAGGAAATTATGTTACCCCTGACTAGGATGATCGTTAAACTGACAAAACTGACAGGACTATGAATAACATCCTATATTTAACGACCAAGCCTACAATAACGCTACGCAGTTCATACCAGAAAGATCCTAGATCATGCTTCATAGTTTATCACAAGATTATTTGCAGAAAAACCATCTATTTCTCACTAAAACTGTTTGACCTCGGGACTTTTACTTATGTCCTCCTATCTATGTTCATATTGGAATTACTGGAGAGCATAAACAAGACAACGATTACCAAAAATCGCAATTTGGAATTAGAACCAACAGAGAGGTATGTAAGTGAAGGAGCAGCAGTGAGAGGCTGTAGTAATAGACCTATCCAAAACGTTCATCAATTTACAGAGAAATTCGAAATTATAACACTACTGGATTTTATCGAATCACAGCTCAAGTACCTAGAGACACATATCATAGTTGCACATAACATTCTTCACCACAGTTCCATTTGCTTTGAATGTGATCAAAATCCCAACTTTTGAATGATCGAAATACAGTTTGATCAGAAACACGAAACTCGGAAATAATAAATTCTCCAAAGAACATTACCAAATGAAATCCCAACTTCATGTTCATCACACCATATGAGAAATCTAACATTAGAAAACGAAATCCTTGCCTCAAACAATCAATTCTCCTTGAAATCCAAAGCCAACTTCAATTTTTCGTCAATGCTTCCAAAATTAATTAGCTGGTATCTAAATAACATTCTGATCACTTCTGCAAACTAATATTCAAATTACAGATCTACAAACCAATTCACCAAACCAATAAAAGAGGCAATCTTTTAACCACCAAAAACTAAAACACAATCCAGTACAGATCAACAAAATCATCAACCTAAACCAATTAAACAAGAAATTCATCAACTAATTACATGTAAACACCCCATTTAATTTATAACCAACATGCTTAATCCAATAAAAATTGCAGAAACATATTCTAAAAGTGCAGAAAAATTAAAAAATATTTATACCTGCAGAAGAACCCACCAACAAAATCCTATCAGCTGATAGATTCTCACAGACCCATTTGCACACAGAAATCACATCCTTAATTTCTGCAAACCCAGTGAGAGAAGCCCTCCCTGTTGACCTCCCAACCCCTCTCATGTCAAAGGTCAAAGCTTTATAACCTCTGTCTGCCAACCCAGCTGCTATTCCTCTCAACAGGCCTTGGCAGCCGCCAAGGACGGAGTATGGGTGCACCAGAACCACCACATGGCTGCCCTCCTTGATGTCTTCTTCTTCTCTGGGTTTGAAGAGCCGAGTGCTGAGCTTGACTCCATCGCTGGTCTCAACTGTGCAGGACTCCACCGTGCAGTTTAGCATCCAGGATGGAGAGAGAGAGAGAGAGAGGAGGAGGTGACTGCTATCAGGTTGGTTGGGCAATGTAGAACGGAAGTTGTTGGGCTAGCTAGTGAGAAAACTGGTAGCCCCTACACTCGACATGGGATTGGGATAAGGATGCATGCTTTGTGTTCCTTTTGGGTGCGTTTGGTACGTGGGATGGGACGGAACAGAGTGGGACGGAACGGTTCCGTCCCACGTTTGGTGCGTTAAAATTGTGTGGAACGCGCGTCCCACGGAACGAAAAAGGGTCAGATTTTGGTTCCCCCTCCCCCCCCTGGAACAGGTTTTTCCATCCCGTGGGACAAATTTTTTTTTTTTTTGGACAACAATACCCCTTTTATTTTTCATTAATTACATTGTCTACCTCCCTTCTCTCCCGTAACCTCCCTCTGTTCTACCACAAACCCAGTAACCCAATCCCTTCTTTCCTGTAACCTCCCTCTTCATCCACCACAAACCCAGTAACCCAATCCCAGCAAACCCATCCGACGACGACGACGTCACCACCGTCACCAGCAAACCCTCTTCTTCTCCGGCGCCGTCACCATGGAGCCGTCACCAGCAACCCCTCTTCTTCTCCGGCGCCGTCACCACCGTCACCAGCAAACCCTCTTCTTCTCCGGCGCCGTCACCATGGAGCCGTCACCAGCAACCCCTCTTCTTCTCTGGCGCCGTCACCATAGCCAGGCCGACGACGACGACGACGCTGCACGGAGGATGATGACGACGCTGCAGGGAAGACGATGACGACGCTGCAGGGAGGACGATGACGAAGCTGCAGAAATTGATTGAATTGAATTTTGGGATTTTTCTGTGTTTGATTTTGGGATTTTTCTGTGTTTGATTTTGGGATTTTTCTTTTTTTTTTCTTCTTGTAATTGTTTGCTGGTGACGAGATCTGAAATTGATTGGAGGGTTTGCTGGTGACGAGATCTGAAACTGGATTGGTTGCCGAGAAAACGAAGGAAAACGAAAACTGGAGTCTGATTGTTTGAGTTCATACTCGCACTCAGCAATTGTACAAACAAGGCTAAGTTAGTCATTTAACACGAAATCCAAACTGTTCCGTCCTACGCGTACCAAACATAACACGAACCTCCGTTTCGTTCCGTCTCGTCCCGTCCTGTCCCGTTCCGTTCCGTCTGCGTACCAAACGCACCCTTTGGGCTTTAAACTAACCGAAAACTAACTTAATGATTATGCGTGATAGAGCAAATTACTGTTTTTGGGTGGATCCATTTCTTTATTTGTCGGTAAGTAATTTCCTCCTTAAATATAGAAGAATATTTTTCCTCATCACACGATGATGATGCTTATCACTCTACCACCGTTGGATGAATTTAAAATTCAAAACTTATGTAGTGGATAAACACAAATCTCAAAATTCAAACTCATTCAATTATAATAATTAGGGTGGTGAACATTATCACCATTGAAGTGTGACACAACTACAATATTAGCTTTAGGTGTCGGACAATCCTGATGGTTAATAAGCCATTCTGACGGATAAAAGATATCTGACACATAATTTATTTATTGTCGGATTAAAGTTACTTTCTGTCTGATATATCCGACATAAATTACTGGCGGATTTTTCCTGACGGATTTAACCGCCATAAAATTATTGTAACCCTCAATATTTTTGAATTCTTTTTTTTAAATATTTTTAACATATTCTGGCGGTTTCTAAGTTAACAGTGGCGGTTATAACCGACAGAAATTGACTATTTTATTATTTTAAAATGTTACATTGATTAAAAATAAATAAATAAAAATAAATAAACAAATGGTTTAAATTTTTTTTTTCACTCACGGTCCCGTTACCTAATCTTTGAATGTTTTTTTTTTTTTTTGCGATTTTTTACACATGCTATCTCGGAGTATATACAAACATATTTGACGGTTGGATCGTTGAAACTAGTTTCGTAGAATGCATATCCTATCAATTTAATAGATTTAACAAACATTTAAGAGTTATTAAGTGTAAAAAATTATCCACTAGTGTAAATATTTTAAATTGAAGATCAAATTCATTCAATGCATTCTTATAGGGTTGAGGAGTGTAGCTGTAAAAAATTATCAAAATCGGAGCTAAAATAATCGTTAAATTGTGAATTTTCTTTTATAACCGTCGAAAACTTTTGTTCCGTTACCTAATCTTTGAATGTTTTTTTTTACGATTTTTTACGTATGCAATCTCGGATTGTGTACAAATAAGTTTGCCGGTTGGATAGTTGAAAAAAGTTTCGTAGAATGCATATTGCGTCAAAACGGTAGATTAAACAAACATTTAGAGTTAATATTATACTTCTATTAAGTATAAAATAAGATTTTGTGGTATCCACTAGTGTAAATATTTTAAATTAAAGATCAAATTTATTCATTACATTCTTATAGGGCCGAGGAGTGTAGCTGTAAAAAATCATCAAAATCGGAGCTAAAATAACCGTTAAATTGTGAATTTTCTTTTATAACCGTCGAAAACTTTTGTTCCGTTACCTAATCTCTGAATGTTTTTTTTTTACGATTTTTTACGTATGCAATCTCGGATTGTGTGCAAATAAGTTTGACGGTTGGATAGTTGAAAAAAGTTTCGTATAATGCATATTGCGTCAAAACGGTAGATTAAACAAACATTTAGAGTTAATATTATACTTCTATTAAGTATAAAATAAGATTTTGTGGTATCCACTAGTGTAAATATTTTAAATTAAAGATCAAATTTATTCATTACATTCTTATAGGGCCGATGAGTGTAGCTGTAAAAAATCATCAAAATCGGAGCTAAAATAACCGTTAAATTGTGATTTTTTGTTTATAACCGTTGAAAACTTTTGTTCCGTTACGTAATCTCCGAATGTTTGTTTTTTAAGTATGCAATCTCGGACTGTGTACAAATAAGTTTAACGGTTGGATCGTTGAAAAAAGTTCGTAGAATGCATATTGCGTCAAAACGGTAGATTAAACAAACACTTAGAGTTAATATTATACTTCTACTAAGTATAAAATAAGATTTTGTGGTATCCACTAGTATAAATATTTTAAATTAAAGATCAAATTTATTCATTACATTCTAATAAGGTCGAGGAGTGTAGTTGTAAAAAATCATCAAAATCGGAGCTAAAATAACATTTAAATTGTGAATTTTCGTTTATAACCGTCGAAAACTTTTGTTCCGTTACGTAATCTCTGAATGTTTGTTTTTTACGATTTTTTACGTATGCAATCTCGGACTGTGTATAAATAAATTTGACGGTTGGATCGTTGAAAAAAGTTTCGTAGAATGCATATTGCGTCAAAACGGTAGATTAAACAAACACTTAAGAGTTAATATTATACTTCTATTAAGTATAAAATAAGCTTTTGTGGTATCTACTAGTGTAAATATTTTAAATTAAAGATCGAATTTATTCATTACATTCTAATAGGGTTGAGGAGTGTAGCTGTAAAAAATATCAAAATCGGAGCTAAAATAACCGTTAAATTGTGATTTTTCATTTATAACCGTCGAAAATTTTTGTTCCGTTTCGCAATCTCTGAATGTTTGTTTTTTACGATTTTTTACGCATGCAATCTCGGACTGTGTACAAATAAGTTTGACGGTTGGATCGTTGAAAAAAGTTTCGTAGAATGCATATTGCATCAAAACGGTAGATTAAACAAACACTTAAGAGTTAATATTATACTTCTATTAAGTATAAAATAAGATTTTGTGGTATCCACTAGTGTAAATATTTTAAATTAAAGATCAAATTTATTCATTACATTCTAATAGGGTCGAGGAGTGTAGCTGTAAAAAATCATCAAAATCGGAGCTAAAATAACCGTTAAATTGTGATTTTTTGTTTATAACAGTCGAAAACTTTTGTTCCGTTACGTAATCTCTGAATGTTTGTTTTTTATGATTTTTTACATATGCAATCTTGTAGTATCTACAAACAAGTTTGACAGTTAGATCATGGAAACTAATTTCGTAGATTGCATAAATTTGCCAAAATTTTGAAGTGGGAAAAGTAATTTGTGCTAAATTTTTATTTATGTTTTTCAAGTATTGATTAAACAATATTTAGTTTGTGTGAAGACATTTTCATTGTACAATTCTCTTTTTGTTTCTTTATCGCATATTTTACGTGGATTATTATCTATTAAACCAAACAATTGTTTATTTAATTTTTAAAAACATATTATTTATTTATTTATTAAACCAAACTATTATTATTTTATTATTTTAAAATCTCAACAAGATTGGGGGGGGGGGAATTTAAAATTTGGGGGAAAGTTTAAAATTTTCAGAGTGAATTTTGGGGGGGAATTTTAAAATTTGGGGGAAAGTTTAAAATTTCCAAAGGGAATTTTGAGGGGACGGTGTCGGTTATAACCGACATTAATGAGAAGTTTCTGTCGGTTTTTATTTTTTAAAAATAATTTGTGTCGGTTTTAACCGACAGTAATGAACACTTCCACATTATAACATCTCCATCTTTTCCTTGCGCCGGTGCTTCTCCCTTCCACATTTTCTCCACTCCTCATTTCCTTCTCCTTCTCCTCTCCTCATTTACTTGCAACCAAAGTTCATTCGCTATCTCGAATATGGTGAAGAAGAAGGTAACACTCTCCCTCTCGCTCTCTCTCTCTCTCTCTGTCTCTCATATGTCGAATAATTTTGTGTTGTTTGTTTCAGTGGGTTGGATGCTGTTGGTGGTGGTGCTACGAGCGGATGTCGTCGCTCAGAACGGTTAGCACAACATTATGATGCTGATGCTGCTCGAGATTGCACACTGTTTTTTTCCTATCTTTCCTTCTATGTCCTTAGTTAGCTTCCATCACTCTCACACTCTCAGAGATTGTACTGAGGAAGAACATGCACTCACTCTTTTAGATCTGAAAAACCCATAAACGCCAGAAATCCCTATTAGCTTTTGTGTGTGTTTTCTTGGGTTAGTGGGTGTTTGTTTAAGTTCTTGAGGGATCTGATGTGTTTTCTTGCCCATGGAGGGATCTGCTGGGTTTTTGGGTGTTTGTTCAAGTTTCTCACCAGATACACTAAGGTGGACGGATTCACCACGACTGGAAACAGAGAAGGACTCCAAGGACGAACTTTCAATGGCGATACTTTTCATAGCCTTAATATAATAAATATGTAACTCCTTAATGCATTTGCAGCAACACGAGACCCATTGGAAAACCCTCTCGTCTTCTATAGGAACACAAGTCAATGACAAGTAATGAAGATTACTGGAAAAGGATAGAGACGGTGCTTAAAATATCCCCCGATAGTTCACTGATAGAGAGCGCAAAGACTGAGAACGAAAGATGTAAGATGGAAATGAAGACACGGTGTTTTCAAAATCAAGATGAAGGTCTTCAACATTACACCTTACTGCATTTTGAATCCATCAAATCGAGCTCCGGCGAGGTTTCAGATGGTGAATGCATAATTTTTTTTTTATTAATATATTTTTTGTCGGTTTTATCCGACAGGAATGATTTCATTCATTTTTAGTAATTTTTGTCGGTTTTATCCGACAGAAACTATAATAAATAAATATATATACTGTCGGATATATCCGACAGGATTTCTGTCGGTTTTAGAGTATTTTCTGTCGGAAAATTCGTTTCCTGACGCAGACAATTCTGTCGCTTATTATATCCGCCACTGCATCCATTTTCTGTCAGATTTTGCTTAAAATCCGACAGTAATATATGTTTTTTGTCGGTTTTTGAACCGCCAATTATAGTTAATTTTGTAGTAGTGTGATAGAGAAAAAATGCACCCAAATATAAAGAGTTATTTCTCTTTACAATTGTAGTTTGAAATGTGTACATTTTTTTCTTTTGTAGTTTTAAGGAGTTACTTTTATTTACTTGCTAGATGATGATTTACAGTAAAGGAATGATGATTTTCTTAAATGTAAGGAGCAAAGTAGGGCTTGTTTGGATGTGCTTTTAAAATGTCTGAAAGTGCTTTTGGGTAAATTGATTTTGAGTTCCAAAAGCACTTTAAGTGCTTTTTGGAAGAAGCACCAGATATGTGCTTCTTACAGGAAGCACTTAAAGTGCTTTTCCAGGATCCACTTAGATTTTTACTAAGAATTGGTGTCAAAAACATTTTCACCAAAAGCGGTTTCAGTCATTTTAAAAGCACATCCAAACGAACCCGTAGTGTCTTTAGTTGTTATTGTCAAGACATTTTTCTAACTATGGAGATTCCCTATAAAGGACGTCACGTGATTAACGTTCTTTCTTATAGGACAAACATTTCTAGAATATCTCATCTTATGACCAATTTTATATAACTTTAATCTCTTTTATTGACATATTTAATTCTTTAAGGGATAGAATTGCCCTTTAGAGCTTTGGTTTTAGCTTTAAGCATTAGATTTTAGAATCCGAGCGTAGAATCTTAGGGCTCGTTTGATTTCTAAATTGACTTAGCTTGGATTATTCATTAGATTCATTGAATTTTGAATAAAAATAAGGATATCAACTTGCATATTTTGTCAAAATGAAGATAAAGAAGTCATGAAGAGAACTTGTCCCTCTCAATCCTACTATTTTTGTGGGCATTAGGAGGGAGAAGTATTCTTCTTTCTCCTCTTCTACCTTTACTTAGACAAAATGTGCAAGTTGACATTCATATTTTCATCAACTATTCATTGAATTTAATGAGTTGTCCAAGCAAATCCAAACAAAAACATCAAAGGAGGCCTTAAAGTTTAAGATTTAAACGGTGATTCTTATCTTAAGACGACCAACCGTGTTAATAAATAAGATCAAAGCTGAAAAAAAAAAAGAGCAAACATGAAGTTTTCTCAACACATCACTGCCCAAAGAATAACTATTGGTAATTATTTTGCTTCTTAATTTGGTCCCTGGATTGGCATGATGACAGTGTAGAAAGTTTAAATGCGTTTAGACTGAAAAACATGGTCAATAAGACTGGTTTTACGTTCATGACTGGGAATATTTTCTTATGAAGTTACATCAAACGGATCGTCTAAAGTATATGATTTCTAATTCATGTTTTCAGTATAGAAAATTAGATTGTTTCTATGCAGCAACAATATGATTTACAGGAAAGAGGATTCGAACTTGAGAGTAAGAGATGAGGCGGGCACACTATCCTAATAATTTTGGTTTGTCAAATTAAAATTGGTGTATCACCACAGCCTGAAAATAAATTTGGCCTAATGAATAACAATAATGAATTAATAGCCTATGCCTAATTGAGATAGTGTTGATTATGAATAATAATAAAGAATTAATAGCCTATGCCTAACTGAGATAGTGTTGATTATGAATAATAATAAAGAATTAATAGCCTATGCCTAATTGAGGTTTGCAGATTTTGAGCTGTAGGTTTCATTGGAACATGGCAATAAGCAACTACCTCAACCCCTCATGAATTGCATCCTCTCCATTACTGTGGTAGGCGGCCACTTACGAGGGCTAGTCAATTGTTGTTGCTTGAGTTTGTTTGTTATTCTGCTTGGCCTTATCTTGTAGCGAATGTTGTACTATACTTGCAATAGTTTATACTTCAACAAACTTTGATGGCAACATTTTTTTTGTAATTTACTCAATTTTTATTTCAATCATTTACTTGTGGGATAAGCTAGGCCTAGTAGATTGGTTGAGAAAGTGCATTTAACTTGGGCAAAAACACCTTTTTTTCATTTTTTTATTTGGGATTGTATAATGTGTATGTGAGTAGAATATAATAATATCCTTAGGTGAGCGTGACCTTTTGGGTGTTAGATTGCGGGTCTATGAAAATGAACCCCAAAGCTTGATTCGACCCCAATCTTTGGTTGTTAACCACATCATATTTATTTCTAAATGAATCATCATAATCTATGTCTTTTAGTTCTTTTCACTTTCAGATAGAACGTGCTACTTACGTTATTTTTATAATAATCACACAAATGTAAATCTGTGTATATTTGTCACATTCAATATGAAAATGAATCATCATAATCTATGTCTTTTAGTTCTTTTCACTTTCAAATAGAACGTGCTGCTTACGTTATTTTTAGAATAATCACACAAATATAAATTTGTGTATGTTTGTCACATTCAATATGAAAGTCGTCTTAAGTACATTTTTATAAAGTTTTTCTTCTATTGACACGTTATTTGATGAATATAAATTATATAATTGATAGAGTCAAACTTTCCTCTAACCCTATTTAAATTTTTTGTGGGGTAATAGGAGCTTGGATTGGGACAACCCATGTGGCATAAAATGTGCAGAAGAAACCACACCAGTTTAGAACATGACAACCCCGTGGGAAGTGGCTCAAATTATTCGAGAAAAATGCAATTTTTTCATTTTTACGAAATATTTTTGTCATGTTAAGAAAGGCTTTATAAAGCATTTGAAAGTGGTTTTACAATTTACTAAGCCACAAATATATATTTAATAGAGTACTTATGCCAAAAACTGAAAAAATAAATGGACAAATATGGTATTGGGGCCCAAAACATTGTCGAAACGGAACTCCATCCACAATAATATCAACAAAATTCTTCCATGAACTTTCAAAACCTCATGGTATGGTGCAGGTGAAAAAATATAAATTTTATGAAGATTTTTGTCATTAAGAGATGCTTTGTAATAGGAGCTTGGATTGGGACAACCCATGTGGCATAAAATGTGCAGAAGAAACCACACCAGGTTAGAACATGACAACCCCATGGGAAGTGGCTCAAATTATTCGAGAAAAATGCAATTTTTTTTTTGCGAAATATTTTTGACATGTTAAGAAAAGCTTTATAAGGCATTTAAAGAGGTTTTACCATTTATTGAGCCACTAATGTATATTTAATAGAATATTTTATCTAAAAATTAAAAAATAAATGGAAACAAATAGTGGTGGGTCCCAAAACATTAACGAAACTATTCTCTATACTTAAGAATATCAACGAAAAGTTTTAAATGAATTTTCAAAACCTAACAGTTTTTTGAACAGTTTTTTAAAACCGCTTAAAAACCATGATGGTTAGACTATTATTTTGAGAAATGCAATTTTTTTATTCTTGCTAAATATTTTCCGTCATGTTTAAGGAAAACTTTATAAAAAATTTAAAAGCGGCTTTGCCATTTATTGAGTCACAAATGTATATTCAATAGAATATTTTATCTGAAAACTAAAAAAATAAACGGACAAAAATAGTACTGAGGCCCAAAACATAGCAAAATAGCACTCCAGCTACAAGAATATCAACAAAAGGTCTTACATAAGCTTTCAAAACGTCATGGTGCAGTGAAGGTGAAAACATATAGTATTTATGACCATTTTTTAACACTTTTGCAAAACTGCCTAAAAACCGTGATAGGGTTAGATCATTTTTTTTTTTTGGAGAAAATGCAAATTTTTATTATCGAGAACATTATCCATTATGATTAACAGTAACCTTTTAAGGCAATTGAAAGATATTTTACTATTTGTTGAGCCCCAAATGTATTTTTAATGGAATAATTAAGACAAAAACTGAAAAATAAATGGACAAAAATTGTTGGGATTGGAATAAGCTAATCCAGGTTGTGGATGTAAGTATTGCAAGGAAAAAATGTAGTATTTGTTTCTCATTTCGCCCTCAGGCATTGAATTTCCAATGATCTTCTCATCTGGACTTCTAGTTTGAATACTCATTCGCAACAAACAAATGGACTTCATTTCTTTGTACATATGCATATGTGATCTCTTAACAACTTTCGTACCACAAAACTAATTTCTCAGAGTCCTAGTAAGTGGTGAATTACATACTTATAAGAGTAGGCCATATACTTTGTCCTGTCAACTAACCTTCGTTATTCGTAACCTACCAAGTCTCAGAATGGTAGGTGGTCAGTTACAAACTTACAAGAGCAGGGAGATCTATAAATAACATGTATGCGAGGAGGAAAAACTAAGCAAGAAAATGGGAACTGAAATTATTCCTACTCATATGTTTCTTGTGTGTTTTCCAGGACAGGGACACATAAACCCTATGCTCAGATTAGGCAAACGCCTAGCTGCAAAGGGGTTTTTGGTCAGCTTCTCCACCACTGAAAACTTTGGCAAGGAGATGAGAGCAGCCAACAGTGGCATCAGTGATGAACCCACACCTGTGGGCGACGGTTTTATCAGGTTTGAGTTTTTTGACGATGGTCTTCCAGAACAGGACCCTAAACGCACGGACTTCGACTACTACATGCCACTGCTTGAACTTGTGGGCAAGGATTTGGTAACCCAGATGATCAAACGGCATGCCAATGAAGGTCGTCCAGTTTCATGCCTTGTGAACAACCCATTCATTCCGTGGGTTTGTGACATTGGCACTGAGCTTGGAATCCCTTGTGCCACGCTTTGGGTTCAGTCGTGTGCTGTGCTCTCGGCTTATTACCATTATCACAGCAAGACAGTGCCATTTCCGACGGAAACCGAGCCAAATTTGGATGTTCAGCTGCCAAGTATGCCGCTTTTGAAGCACGATGAGATACCCAGCTTCTTGCACCCTTCCGACCAATTTCAGGTGAGCGTACACTATACACGGAAATGATCTCTTATACTTGTGTTCATGCAGATTGTCAGTCTATACCACAAATTTAGGCAAGAATCAACTTGATCAATGGTTCAAATTCCACAGTCTAGCATCATAAGTACCTTTTGCATGGATAAACAGTCAAGGAAGCGATCATTTCCCACTTTATATGCTACCAAAACAGTTTCTAAAGTTTTAGAACAGAACTACCATGTTTCATTTGTTCATAGTATTTAGTCTAGCTAATTTGAAACTTATGTTATTCTTTCTACTATGTTGGGAAAAGGTACCCTGTATGAATTTCCACATAGACCTAAGGGGAAAAAAAGTTGATACCTTAGAATTAGCAAATATTTTTCAGGTTTTCGGGAGGGCGATTTTAGGCCAGTTCAAGAGGTTATCAAAATCAATGTATGTGTTGATAGACACGTTCCAAGAGCTCGAGCCAGAGGTCATCGAGCACATGTCCCAGTTCTGCATGGTGAAGCCCGTTGGCCCCTTATTCAAGAACCCAAAACCTCCCAAAACAACCATAAGTGGAGACCTAATTAAAGCTGATGATTGTCTCGAGTGGCTCGATTCCAAGCCTCCAACATCTGTTGTATACATCTCTTTTGGTAGTATTGTGTACTTAAAGCAAGAGCAAGTTGATGAGATTGCTCATGGATTATTGAGCTCTGGGGTATCATTTTTATGGGTTATGAAGCCAGCCATCAAAGAGTATGGATTCGAAGAACATGTTTTACCTGATAAGTTCTTGGAAAAAGTTGGGGATAAAGGAAAAGTGGTGAAATGGAGTCCACAAGAACAGGTTTTAGGTCACCCATCTGTCGCATGTTTTGTAACTCACTGTGGCTGGAACTCTTCAGTTGAAGCACTCACTTCAGGCGTGCCAGTTGTGACATTTCCTCAGTGGGGTGACCAAGTCACCAATGCAAAGTTCTTAGTGGATGTGTTTGGTGTAGGGCTTAGATTGAGCCGTGGGGCGGCTGAGAATAGATTGAGCATGAGAGACGAGGTGGGGAAGTGTTTGTTGGAGGCAACAGTTGGACAGAGGGCAATAGAATTGAAGCAAAACGCATTGAAATGGAAGCTGGCAGCGGAAGCGGCGGTGGCTGAGGGCTGCTCCTCCGACCAGAATCTTCAAGATTTTCTGGATGAGATTAGTAAGACATGTGCTGCTTAGAGTAATTTTCATTTTCCATACTGCTTCTGTGAATTTCGTCTCTCCTAGTACTATAGTTCGGTATTGTTGTAGCTTTTTGTATAAATTAATTGTTTATGCTATGCTTTGAGAATAATTCATTGAAAACTAGATTTAGTAGTTAAGTGTTTGATAATTTGAAATATTAACAGCATTGTGAATCAGGAAAAATAGTGTCATGGCATTTGGTAAATGTTATAATACTGTTGTAGTTACATATATTGAGGAGCCAAGTTAATTTCTTATTGTCAACTAGCCATAGAATCAGCTAATCATCAATCCATTTGTCAACTAACTTCAATCTAGTAATAATTACCTTAAAAAAAAAACCTTCTCGTAATCAAACGAGAAAACTAACATAGTCAAGCCAAATTCTTTTTTCCCCTAAAGTTCACTTATAGGACAAACACTAGAAAATAGTACCCGCGCGTTGCTGCGGGATTACAAATTTTATGAAAAATTATGCCTCAAATATACAAAAGATTGTGTCATATAAGATTAATACCATATCAAAAAAAAATTGGACTATTAACATTAGAAAGGAGTGGTATACCAACCTTTTACCATCTGCACCATAGGCCATTGTTGTGGATGAGTGACCAGGAGCATCGTAATCCAGCCGGTATCCCATATTGTCGTATAGCCATGCTTTTATTTTTCCATTTACTGATGTTGAAAAGAAAAACTGAAACACAAAGGCATAAGCTGAGTTTCAAAACAGACTAAATAATTCATAGATGGCAAATGAAGAGAGACAAATCAAGGGATTAAAAAAATGAGAAAGCGAAGTCCTTACATGGACATTTTCCTTGTTATGAGGGCACACAGAATGCACGGGAGCATCATGACCTTCGAAAGTACGCATAAAACACAAATCGATGTATAAGTTTATCGTGTTTTTTATGACCTATTATATCACCACTTCTTCAAAACCAACCTTAATGGCCTTACCATCACCGCAAGGTAGGGCACAAAGTTGCATAGCCGGGTTGCAGAACGCCAAATCATTAACACTACCAGCATGAGCATCAATCTAGAAATTTATAGAAGTATTAGAAGCGAGAACAGCAAAATGAAATATACTGAAAAGGTAGAAGATGCAGAACCTACCTCCAAATGCTGGTGAATCTCATTCCCACCAAAATAAGCGTATAATTGGATATGCAACTCCTGTTTGAAAGAACAATTGCACTTAAAGTTTTCTAGAAAAAGCTACCGTGGATCGTATTCAAGCTTACCAAATCGAGAACTTTCCAAATAGAGTACCATCGGGCTCATAATATACGCTTTACTGAGACACATGGATCCTTGATCAGAGTTGCCTGAGTGTCATTAGAATCAAATCGGTTAAGATGATTCCAGTGACATTAAATGTAAATGTCGTCTGTATAATGACTCGGTTGATAAGGGAACATACCTTCAGCATCATTAACTCGCTCCGATATCCCATACCTGAAAACTTCTCGACAGCAATTTCTCCCTCGAACTAACTTCCCACAAACTTATGTCCCCCACGTTAGTTCCTACTGGTACAAAAAAACCCTTATCAACTTGCTGCTTAAACAAATACATATAATCTAAGAAGTAGTATTTCTTCTCCTTTGAAATAGTAATCGTCTTGTATTCCAACAACATCATTAAAGGAAACCTCAGAGAAACCAACCCAGAAGTAGTGTATGCTGAACAGGATGGAAGTCCATGCTTGTGCTTGCGGCTCAAAGTTTTCAGACGCTCAGCCACTGATTCGACCACATCACTGATCTCTTGTTGCAACTCTAATGTTCCAAACATTCGAAAAAATTACAAACATATTTTACTTTAACACCAACCAAGGAGTTGTCAAGCCAGGAAAAGAGAAAAAACTTACCCAAAAAATAACAGGACCGCCGGAACTGTTGGTAAATCTGTGACTGACCAAAATCGGTGCAAATCAGACATAAACAAACGCAAAATAATCTGGACTTAACGGATTGAAAAACAGCAACCCATATCGGAAAATACCCAGTTATCACAAATATAACATATGGAACTCAAAAACTTTAAGAACGAATGACCAAACCCCTCCACTACAGCCGGCAAAGTTTTGGACAACGTAGGAATCGAAGCAAAACCCAAATGCAAGGAAAAGCAAATGGCTTTTCGAATTCGAGATTTTTTTTTTTTTTTTTTTTGGAGTTTGGCAGTTGTGATTTGTAGTTTTTAAGAGAAAGAACTGGAAAAATTTCTACTGGGTTGGTTTTTTCAGCAGGAAAGTGAGAGAGGAGTCGAGATAGTCCCCCACATAAAAATCCAAGACTTTGTACAGAAAGGTTGCAGCTTTACCTTTCTTCAAGAACTACAATTGAAATTGCAGCAGTTGCATTTGTTGGGTGGTGGGAGTCATTTCGCTGTGCAAGAGTTGCTGAAAATTTACCAAAATTTTAGTAAGATGAAGAACAAAAATAGTAATCACATAACTCAAATTTAAAGCATAGTTTTGTAGCTCCTAAATTTTTCTAAAGAATGCAAACACTCTTGCCTATCTCAGATGGCTATAACTCATGAATCCAAATCTCATTGAATGAGGCCTATTCTTTTAAAGCAAATATGAAATTGTTTCATGATCTACAACTAATATGATTTACAACTAATAAAAAATTAATCAACTCGATATCAAATATAAATGCATATCAATTTAAACCTACCAAGCAAAACAGAACAAACCCTAAATAAACAATCAATCAAACTGATCCGAATGAGATTTAGCTGCTTCAAAAATTTCACATCAAACGCAATTGTAAAGCACAAAATCCTACCCAAAATTGAAAACAGAGATAAGAGCAAAGCCAAAATCGAACAAAAAGGTATGGGTGCCTCTGTTTTCGACTCGAGATCTCTGCATGCTTTGAATTTCTGCATACAAAATATATAGCTTCTATAACTAATTGGCAATACTGCTATCAGCTGATTTCCTTTGAGAAAAAAAATGAACAAAAACTAAAATTTTTACAACAAAAAAAAAAAAAAAGAAAAAAAAAACAGCTTCCTTCTACTATAAGAGAGCATACCAATTTTTTCTTACCTAAAGCATTGAAATAGCAGAAACCATTCTTTTGTTCTCTTTTTGTCCTCTTCCCGTGTCCCTTTCCCTTTTTACCTCTTTCAAACGATAACTGATAAGGAAAAATAAAAAATTACAATTGAATAATATAACAAATCATTTAGCAGCTGACAATCCAAAGTCGAGCTCCGTATGACTCTTTTGCTTCTTTTCCTCCTCTTTCCCAACAACACTATTCTTTTTCTACCTTGAGCTGAAAAGGGTTACTCACACCTTTACTTTCTTCAGTTCCAGAAGCAACCAAATGCCTGCGAATCGACTCCTTATACACCTAAACAATGAGAGTGCAGCTTCTATAAGTGAATCCACAATGTAAAACATCTTAACAGTTCAAATTACATAGAAAAAAATTAAAAAATTGAAACAACTTGAGCATCATACTTTCTTACTCACCCTATGTGAATCGCATGCACCCAGCAGAAAGCAAACAATCAGAGGCGCAACCAACTGCAGAGCAATCGGCTTCCCTTCCATCAAACCCATTTCATAAACCCTAGAAAAAATGGTAAGTAGATAAAATTTCACAGCCCCCTTTCATACCACCAAGCTCTATAAATTTGAGGCCTTTCACTTCAGATCGTCGCCCCAACGCAGCAGCAAGGAAGTTGTATGCAAAGATGACAGCTGCTTGAGAACACCCATTCCAGAAAAGATTGAATCATCATAGAGATTCAACCTAAATTTTCTAGGCTAAAATTTTAGATTTTAAACCAAGGGTTGGAGATGGTCTAATGAATAACAATAACGAATTAATAGCCTATGCCTAATTGAGATAGTGTTGATTATGAATAATAATAAAGAACTAATAGCCTATGCGTAATTGAGGTTTGCAGATTTTGAGCTGTAGGTTTCGTTGGAACATGGCAATAAGCAACTACCCCAAGCCCTCATGAATTGCATCGTCCCCATTACTACTGTGGTAGAGGGTCACTTGCAAGAGCTACTCAATTGTTGTCACCTGAGTTTGTTTGTTATTCTGCTTAGCCTTATCTTGTAGTGATTGTTGTGCTATACTTGCAATAGTTTATACTTCAACAAACTTTGATGGCAACATTTTTTTTGTAATTTACCAAATATTTATTTCAATCATTTACTTGTGAGAGAAGCTAGGCATAGTAGATTGGTTGAGAAAGTGCATTTAACTTAGGCAAAAACACCTGTTTTTTGTTTTTTGTTTTTTTTGTTGTAATGTGTATGTGAGTAGAATATAATAATATCCCTAGGTGAACGTGACCTTTTAGGTGTTCGATTGCGGGGTCTATGAAAATGAACCCCAAAGCTTGATTCGACTCCAATCTTTGGTTGGTTAACCACAAAATATTTATTTCTAAATGAATCATCATAATATATGTCCTTTAGTTCTTTTTCACTTTCAGATAGAACATCTTGGTTACGTTATTGTTAGAATAATTATAAAAATGTAAATCTATGTATGTTTGTCACATTCAATATGAAAGTTGTCTTAAGTACATTTCTACTAAAGTTTTTCTTCCATTGACACATTATTTGATGAATATAATTGATAGAGTCCGACTTTCTTCCAACCCTATTTAACTTTTGTCGGGTAATAGGTGTTTGGGTTAAAATTGGTACTTTGGGCTCAAAAGGAAGTTAGCCCAGAAGAAGGTATAGAAGGAAGGGAGCCCAAGGCTCAGCCAAAGCCCAGAAAGCAGAAGAAGCCTTTTTCCCGACTAAGTGCAGATCACTTGAGCCACTTGCTCACCTACCTAGAAGTCAAGTGATATAGACTAGCCAGCTAATCATCCCAAAAGTACTTTACAGTGGCAGTACAATAAAAAAGCTGATGAGTCACTACCATTCAGCCGCATTCGGGCAAGATCGATGCTGCAGGCAGCCAAGCCAAATCATCTATAAAAAGGGAAAGAGAAATCAGAGATAAGGACACTTAATCAAACAAACAAATACACAAACTCTACTCAAGCTAGATTTGCATACGAAGCTGTAGTCAACACCAAGCCTTCATCCTTTTCAGGATCAACCTTCACCGAAAGCTTTTGTAAAAGCTCTACTACCTTGTCTGAATCTTGCTGTAGTATCGATTCTCTCCTGTAAACTCATATCCCAATCTCCCATTCTAGTACTTAAACCCTTTGTAAATCACAAAGAGAGGAAGTTGCAAGACGATCAGCCTTGCCCGACCCTCTTTGTTTTGTCTTTTCATTCAGAAATCTAGTAATATGATATGATGTATACTTCCATCTGTATCCAAATTATTTCTAGCAAGTTTATGATTAAAAGGCTTCTTGGTTCTTGGATCTGGTCGGTTTAATGGTGCCCAACCATGCAAAAGATAAAGTTGGAATCCGTACTCATAGCATGACCAGATTTAAGTTCTAACCTTTCGGGCATACAAGATTTATCAATCAAAAGTCCTTGGTCTCAAGGCATAAAAAAGAACTTTATGTGGACTTAACCCATCCACGACAATCCTTGATAACAAAAAGTCCGAAGTTACTTGGGGCGCAAGTAATTAGCCTATTTCTTAGTTTTACTTCTGTTATATTATGATTGCCACAGAACACTTGAGTATAGAATTAACTCTGATGGGAAGCCTCAAGGCCTATACTTAAGGCCCTACAAAGGCACATATCTGGGTTCGTTCTGCTCTTCGGGCTCGGGTGATTAAAGTATAATGGTTGTAATACTTCTGCAACAACGAAACAACCACTATATGTTAGAGTACTTGGTTAAGTTTTGATTGCGAGCCTCAAAGGCTACACCTAAGGCCCTACAAAGGCACCTTTCATAGCTAACTTGGTCTCTCGGGCATATACAATTAAACTAAACATCTGTTTTACATCTGCCATGCTAAAGATGGCAGTGACACGCCTGAACACCTAAAGTTAATTTTGATTGTGAGCCTCAAGGCCTACACCTAAGGCCCCACAAAGGCACCTTTTAGAATTAACTCTGTCCTTCTCTTACAGCCCGCCAATAAGCAGAAGCCCGACAGACAATATCAACTGGCGCCAATCTCTTGGGGAGCTGTGTGCTCGTCGGCCAGGAAACGTCCCCATCGGAAATTCCTCTAGACGAACAATAGGAGCTTGGATTGGGACATCCCAGATGGCATAAAATGTGCAGGACAACCCAAATGGCATAAAATGTGCAAAAGAAACCACACCAGTTTATAACATGACAACCCCATCGAAATGGCCCAATTTTTTTGAGAAAAAATGTAATTTTGTATTTTTGCGAAATATTCTATCATGTTAAGAAAAACTTTATAAAGCATTTGAAAATGATTTTACAGTTTAGTAAGCCACAAATATATATTTAATAGAGTATTTATGCCGAAAATTGAAAAATAAATGGACAAATATGGTATTGGGGCCCAAAACATTATCGGAATGAGACTCCATCCACAGGAATATCAACAAAATTCTTATATGAACTTTCAAAACCTCATGGTATGGTGCAGGTGAAAAAAATATAGATTTTTGTAATTCTACAAAACAACCTAAAAATCGTGATGGTTAGCTCACATTTTTCAAAAAAATGTAAATTTTTTTATTTTCACAAAACATTTCATGTGGTCATTAAGAGATGCTTTGTAAGGCATTTAAAGAGGTTTTACCATTTATTGAACCACGAATATATATTTAGTAGAATATTTTATTTGAAAATTGAAAAATAAATGGAAACAAATAGTAGTAGGTCCCAAAACATTAACGAAACTATACTCTATACTCAAGAATATCAACGAAAAGTTCTACATGAATTTTCAAAACATCACAGTGCATGAAGATGAAAACATATAGAGCTTATGACGATTTTTGAACAGTTTTTTAAAACCGCTTAAAAACCATGATGGTTAGACTATTTTTTTGAGAAAAAATGCAATTTTTTTATTCTTGCTAAATATTTTCCATCATGTTTAAGGAAAAATTTATAAAAAATTTGAAAGTTGTTGCCATTTATTGAGTCACAAATGTATATTAAATCGAATATTTTATTTGAAAACTGAAAAAATAAATGGACAAAAATAGTAGTGAGGCCTAAAACATTGTGATCTCTTAACAACTTTCATACAAATGTATATTTAGTAGAATATTTCTTCGTACATATGCACATGTGATCTCTTAACAACTTTCGTACCACAAAACTAATTGCTCAGAGTCCTAGTAATTGGTGAATTACATACTTAAAGAGTAGCCCATATAGGGGTGGGTTCGGTACGGTTACCGTACCAAAACCCTTGTACCAATTACCGTACCAAACTTTCGATTTGGTAAAATCTATTACCATTACCGTACCAAACTTTCGGTATACCGAAGTTCGGTATTGCCAAAAGTTTGGTTGGCATGGTATGGCAATGGTAATTGCCATTTTGTTTTGGGACAAAATATGTTTTTGTTTTTTTAACCCAATTCAAGGGCAAAACTTTTTTTTTTTGTACCTTTATCTCATACATTATAGATTAAATTCATCTATTATTCATCATTCACAATTCTCACACATAATAATTCAAATGAAGTATCAAGATTCATCATGAAAATTAAGCTTACAATCCAAATAGAAGTTACGAACTAAAACAAATAGAAGTTAACAATCCAAATAGAAATTAAAGTTTCAAACCAAATGAAAATTGGAAGTAAACTTCAAAAAGGAGAATTCATTTATCAGTTATTCAAGCTTGAGATGTCGAAACTTTTAGATGAGGCATTGAACTGGTAGAAGATTGAGTTTGTGTCAAGCCTACATTACAAACAAAGAAAACATATTAATTAGTAGCAAGAAGAATTAAAGTTGAAAACCATTTAATAACAAATTTACTAAAAAAATTAAAGCATATCTTTCTTGTTTTCTCTTCTTCTATTTCCTTGTAAAATTGAAGCATATCTTCCGTTGGTCCTTGTAGAAGTTTACTTCACATGCCCTAAGCCAACCACTAGTACACACTAGTGCCTCCATTATTTTAAGAGTCAAGGATACCCTAAAAGGGTTCACAATCCTCCTCCCTAAACTAAATGCATTTTCACTAGCAACAGTAGAAGTGGGGGTTACAAAGATATTTTGGCTATTTGTGAAAGAATTAGGAACTCTTTTGTGTTTGATTTCCACAATTTTAAGAGATCAAAGTCACCAACAACAATGCTAATATAAGTAGGGTTTTATTTTCAAATTATTGGAATATTATAAATATGTGTTATATAATTATGTATTATATAAATTATAAATTATAAATTATATTGTATTTTCGGTATGGTACGGTAATACCGTGGTAATGATATCCATTACCAATACCGTACCATGAAATTTCGGTACGGTACAATACCGTACCATTACCGATTGTTACAAAAAATTTGGCACAAAATCGGTATGGCACGGTTGGCAATTCGGTTGGCATGACAATTTGGCAAAAAAATCCACCCCTAAGCCCATATACTTTGTTCTGTCAACTAACCTTCGTTATTTGTAACCTACCAAGTCTCAGAATGGTAGGTGGTCAGTTACAAACTTACAAGAGTAGGGAGATATACAAATAACATGTATGCGAGGAGGAAAAACTAAGCAAGAAAATGGGAACTGAAATTATTCCCACTCATATGTTTCTTGTGTGTTTTCCAGGACAGGGACACATAAACCCTATGCTCAGATTAGGCAAACGCCTAGCTGCAAAAGGGATTTTGGTCAGCTTCTCCACCACTGAAAACTTTGGCAAAGAGATGAGAGCAACCAACGGTGGCATCAATGATGAACCCACACCTGTCGGCGATGGTTTTATCAGGTTTGAGTTTTTTGACGATGGTCCTCCAGACCAGGACCCTAAACGCACGGACTTGGACTACTATATGCCACTGCTTGAACTTGTGGGCAAGGATTTGGTAACCTAGATGATCAAACGGCATGCCAATGAAGGTCGTCCAGTTTCATGCCTTGTGAACAACCCATTCATATTCCTGTTGGATGCTAAACCATTTCTGGGTTGATCGAGAAGGGATGCAGCAGCAACACAAAAGAGCCAACGGCTAGTTTATTTAAATTGTAACGGCTAGTTAGTTTTAGTTATAGTTTTTGACAAGTGTAAGGCTTAGATTAAAAGCTCCAATGAAGGGCTAAGATTAGCTTTGCACTATCAGGGTAGGTAAGTTTTTGTCAGCTAGCTCTAATGGAAATGAGGGCTGACTGTGCACACCTAAAACCCTACTGATGCCATATATATATGAGTGCTATGAGCTGCTGCAATAGCAGACTGACATAGCCGACATTCCCTTCTGAATTTCTGTGCAATCATCACCATTCTCTGAATCCAAAATCCTTCCAAAACAATCATACAAAACATCAACTTTATAAAACACTATCATGGCCTCAGAGCTTAGTTCTTGATCACTGAAATCTGGGCGTTTTGTGGAATCTGTTTTTGGGGTTGTTCAGGTAAAGGCTGAAACCCTAAGTGTCAATACAAGTCGAAGAGGAAAGGATCTGGGGGTGGCGACCTCAAAGCTCCAATCTTTGATGGAGAACACTACGACTACTGGAGGATTCGGATGACAACCATCTTCAAGTATGCGAGGAGGAAAAACTAAGCAAGAAAATGGGAACTGAAATTATTCCCGCTCATATGGTTCTTGTGTGTTTCCCAGGACAGGGACACATAAACCCTATGCTCAGATTAGGCAAACGCCTAGCTGCAAAGGGGTTTTTAGTCAGCTTCTCCACCACTGAAAACTTTGGCAAAGAGATGAGAGCAGCCAACAGTGGCATCAGTGATGAACCCACACCTGTCGGCGATGGTTTTATCAGGTTTGAGTTTTTTGACGATGGTCTTCCAGAACAGGACCCTAAACGCACGGACTTGGACTACTATATGCCACAGCTTGAACTTGTGGGCAAGGATTTGGTAACCCAGATGATCAAACGGCATGCCAATGAAGGTCGTCCAGTTTCATGCCTTGTGAACAACCCATTCATTCCATGGGTTTGTGACATTGGCACTGAGCTTGGGATCCCTCGTGCCACGCTTTGGGTTCAGTCGTGTGCTGTGTTCTCAGCTTATTACCATTATCACAGCAAGGCAGTGTGGTTTCCGACCGAAACCGAGCCAAATTTGGATGTTCAGCTGCCCGGTATGCCAATTTTGAAGCACGATGAGATACCCAGCTTCTTGCACCCTTTCGACCGATTCCAGGTGAGTGTACACTATACACTGAAATGATCTCTTATACTTGTGTTCATGCAGATTGTCAGTCTATACCGCAAATTCAGGTAAGAATCAACGTGATCCATGGTTCAAATTTCGCAGTCTAGCATCATAAGTACGGAAGTACCTTTTGGATGGACAAACAATCCAGGAAGCAATCATTTCCCACTTTATACTACCAAAACAGTTTCTAAAGTTTTAGAACAGAACTACCATGTTTCATTTGTTCATTGTATTTAGTCTAGCTAATTTGAAACTTATGTTATTCTTTCTACTATGTTGGGAAAAGGTACCTTGTCTGAATTTCCACATATAGTCCTAACTCCTAAGGGGAAAAAAAGTTGATACCTTATAATTAGCAAAATAATTTTCAGGTTTTGGGGAGGGCGATTTTAGGCCAGTTCAAGAAGTTATCAAAATCAATATATGTGTTGATAGACACGTTCCAAGAGCTCGAGCCTGAGGTCATCGAGCACATGTCCCAGTTCTGCATAGTGAAGCCTGTTGGCCCCTTATTCAAGAACCCAAAACCTCCCCAAACAACCATAAGTGGAGACCTAATGAAAGCTGATGATTGTCTTGAGTGGCTCGATTCCAAGCCTCCAACATCTGTTGTATACATCTCTTTTGGTAGTATTGTGTACTTAAAGCAAGAGCAAGTTGATGAGATTGCTCATGGATTATTGAGCTCTGGGGTCTCATTTTTATGGGTTATGAAGCCACCCATCAAAGAGTGTGGATTCGAAGAACATGTTTTACCTGATAAATTCTTAGAAAAAGTTGGAGATAAAGGAAAAGTGGTGAAATGGAGTCCACAAGAACAGGTTTTAGCTCACCCATCTATCGCATGTTTTGTAACTCACTGTGGCTGGAACTCTTCAGTTGAAGCACTCACTTCAGGCGTGCCAGTTGTGACATTTCCCCAGTGGGGTGACCAAGTCACCAATGCAAAGTTCTTAGTGGATGTGTTTGGTGTAGGGCTTAGATTGAGCCGTGGGGCGGCTGAGAATAGATTGAGCATGAGAGACGAGATAGGGAAGTGTTTGTTGGAGGCAACAGTTGGACACAAGGCAATAGAATTGAAGCAAAACGCATTGAAATGGAAGCTGGCAGCGGAATCGGCGGTGGCTGAGGGCGGCTCCTCCGACCAGAATCTTCAAGATTTTCTGGATGAGATTAGTAAGACATGTGCTGCTTTAGACTAGTTTCATTTTCCAAACTGCTTGTGTGAATTTCATGTCTCTGTCTTAGTACTATAGTTCAGTTTGTCATTTTTTATATAAATTAATTGTTTATGTTATGCTTTGAGAATAATTAATGAGTGACTTTGAATGTGGTTCTTATTTATCAACGTTCTTTGATTGAAAGCTTATTAGTTTTTAGTTTTTTTATTGAAGTCCTGAAATTAATACAATAATGCATTTCTATGTAGGTTGTTATAATTTTAAATTAAAATTTGATATATGTAGTTACTTATATTAATGAGATTTTCAATAAAATCCATGATTTGTGGGATGAAAATAGTAAAAAATAAAATATTTTTAAATAAAACCCATGATTTGTCATTACTTAAATTAATGACATTCTACATACAAAAAATTAGTAATTTTTATACGGTTCATTTTACATACAAAAAAAGGTGTTACGTTTTATATAAAAAACAATGGATACTTTTTATATTAAAAAAAAAGAAAACTAATGAAAAGGGCTTGAAAACTTTGAGTTTTAATGATAAGGACAAAATAAAGGGTAAAGTGAATAGTACCAGGATTGACTTTTTAGTGTAAAAATGTGGTTTTTCGTTAAAGTGAACAGTACCAGGTGCTTTTCGTTAAAGTTCCCTAAAAAAATGGGTACATCTTTTATTAAAAAAATAAATAGTTGATTATTTATGACCAATTTTATTTAACTTTAATCTTATTTATTAACATAGTTAATTACTTAAGAAATAAAATATCTCCTTAAAACTTTGATTTTAGCTTTAAGTATTAGCTTTTAGAAACTAAAATACCAAATTATTTAATTTATCATGTCTATAAATTTCTAATCCTAAATAACTCTTCAAGTCTTTGGTTTGTTATTTTATTTCTATAGAGTTTCTTGGGAAAGGACTCGAACATTAAAGAATAAAAGAACACTTTGAAGTCGTTGCAGAAAAAAGAATAATATATGTGCCATGCATTGCGGGTGGCGGGGCCGCGGGAGCCGTCAGGAATTGTACATATATAATATATTGTAGAATATATTTAGATGCAAAATCTTTTTTTTATATTAACGAAAGATTTATTATCAACATTCTTTTTCATGTAGTAAAATTTCAAGATTAACAAATAGATAACACAAATTGGATGATGTGAACCACATATGGTTGTTGAGCTTCATACATAAAACAACATATCCATATACTATGAAAAAAGTTGATTTTTCAATATAAAATTTATTGATGATTTCGAAATAACTCAATTATTTATTTGGAATTCATTCTCATTATATATATCTGTGTGTGTGTGTAAATACAAACCAACCTGTTAGTAATCTGAATCCAAGAAGAAGCATGTTACTGCAGCCCGGTCACCTAAGCTGTCATGGCTTCCTTTCCATCCTCTTATTTTCTTCCCTTATGTCTACAATCCATGCATGCTATCTAACCGAACGCAGCTCTCTCATGTCCTTCTCTCTCACTCTGCAGTCTTCCGCTCCTTTAAATTGGACTTCAGTTAATTGCTGTCATTGGGAAGGCATCACCTGCGATCACTATGGTTGGATCACCCGTTTGAGCTTACCGGCAAAAGGCCTCGAAGGAGGTATGTTTCCCTCATCACTCGGAAATCTGACACATCTCACCCACCTTGATTTCTCTCACAATTCACTTTATGGTTCACTTGAAACCGGATTCTTCTTGTCCTTGAATCGTCTTGAGATTCTTGATTTGAGCTATAACCATCTCTATGGAGAACTACCATTTTCTCTACCATCTAGCAATATCCGGATGCTGGATTTGTCCTGCAATCGCTTCCATGGCGAAATTTCATCTTCATTCTTCAAAGACGCTTGGAATTTGACTAGTTTCAATATCAGCAACAATATTTTAACAGGGTCAATCCCATCCGCTATTTGTCCTCATTCTTCTCCCTTCATTAGAGTCTTGGATTTTTCCTTCAATAGATTCAGTGGCAACATTCCTCTTGGATTAGGGAAGTGTTCCAAACTGCAGATTTTTCGTGCTGGTAACAACAATCTCTCAGGGCTACTTCCAAGTGACATATATAATGCTACAACACTTCAAGAAATCTCATTTCCCCGGAACCAATTGTATGGAGTCATAAGTGAGGGAATTGGCAACCTCACCAACCTTCAACTTCTCGACCTCAACACAAACGGATTGAGTGGCACACTTCCTGTTAACATCGGTAAGCTCTCCAAATTGCAGCTTGTGTACCTTCACTTCAACACTCTAGACAGTTATCTTCCCCCATCCTTGACAAACTGCTCAAAGCTTATCGAATTAAATCTGGGATTCAACAACTTTGAAGGAGATATCTCCCTGCTTAATTTCTCCAAACTTAGTCAGCTTAGCAAACTTGACATTGTGAGTAATCACTTCACTGGTATGGTGCCAGTAAGCCTTTACTCGTGCAAGTCCCTGAAAGCACTTCGATTGAGCTTAAACGATCTAGAGGGGCAGATACAACCTGAGATTCTTTTGCTAAAATCTCTGTCCTTTCTCTCCCTTGGTGGAAATAAATTGACCAATATCACAGGGGCAATCAAGATATTGATGGGTTGTAAAAGTCTCACTGTTCTCCTCGTTCGATATAGCTTTCTACACGAGGAAATGCCTACTTATGATGGCATGGTTGGTTTCTATGGATTCCAAAATCTTCGAATTTTGGGTATGAGTTACTGTGAGATCACCGGTGAGATACCTGTTTGGTTATCGAAGCTCAAGAAGCTAGAGATCTTGTATCTGCCTTTCAATAGAATGACCGGCCTAATTCCTAGTTGGTTGGGGACCCTGCCAAGGCTCTTTTATATAAACATAGACTCCAACCGAATTTCAGGCGAATTTCCAAAGGAACTTTGCAGGCTGCCGATGTTGGTATCTGAAACTGAATCTCGAACAGACCACAATTATCTTGAACTCCCCATATTCATCATTGATGCTACAAATTCTTTGCATCAAAACTATTTTTCGAAGAACTTGCCTCGAGCACTATTCTTGCACAACAATTGTTTAACTGGAAAAATACCTATTGACATTGGCCAACTGCAGCTTCTCCACGCGTTGGATCTTAGCTCTAACAACTTCTCCGGTAACATTCCAGACACAATATCTAACCTCAAAAACTTGGAGACGGTGGATCTCTCCATGAATCATCTGTCAGGAGAAATCCCAGCGTCATTGGCAGTTCTTAATTTCTTGTCACTTTTGAATGTATCATACAATCGTCTAGAGGGACCAATACCAACAAGCACCCAGCTCCAAAGCTTCAATCCGTCCGCCTTCGAGGGGAATTTGAAACTTTGTGGCGCACCACTTCCAAATGAGTGCCAACCAGCTGATGGCATTACTACGGATGATGAGAACAAGCAGGATTTGGACAACGATGAGGATCAAAGTCTATGGTTTGGGTTATCCGTCGTGCTTGGTTTCTTTGTGGGGTTATTGGGATTCTGTTGCCCTTTGCTTCTCAAGAGGACGTGGAGATACGCATATTTCCAACTCCTAGACAATGTTCAATTCATGCTCTATGTGAAGTGGGGAAGGCTTAGAAGGTAGTGTTCTAGAACCTAGACTCTTTGTTCATTTTTTTTTTTTTCAATTTGGTTTACAGTGGTTAAGTCTTGTTCTTCTTGTTAACAGGAAAACCCAAGGCCACGTCCCAAATCAAAAGGACGAAGTTAAAAGCAGCAAGCCGGATAGTGAAACTGAGTGTACAAATCAGTCAGAATATGCAAACAGTAACTCTTTCATGGTCCCTGACAACTTCCAAACCACCTCTCTCTTCAATGTTCCAGTTAAAGCTCCCTGCCCAGAAGACGAAGAAATATTAATGTGTACCGATTGAGCCAGAAATTCTCTGGTGCAAAATATCTATTAGAGTGTAGGATGTTCATTCCATAATCGGACTGTAAGTTGAATAGCTGTTTTATTTATTTTATCTCCTCTTTAGACTGAAATTATGGACCAAACTATCAATCATCAGCTGATGAAATCACGATGGAAGTTTGATAACATAACATATTAGACAAATTTACACGTGACTAAAGCCTAAAAGTATAGATCATATATCTGAATATAGACTTCAACTGAATTTCAGGCGAATTTCTAAAGGAACTTTGCAGGCTGCCAACGTTGTTATCTGAACATACTGAAGCTCAAACAGACCACAATTATCTTGAGCTCCCCATTTTTATCATTGATAGTACAAATTCTTAATTTGCATCAAAACTATTTTTCGAAGAACTTGCCGCAAGCACTATTATTGCCGAACAATTGTTTTACTGGCAAAATACGTATTGACATTTGCCAACTGCAGCTTCTCCACCCATTGGATCTTATCTCTAACAACTACTCGGTTACATTCCAGACCAAATATCTAACCTAAAAAACTTGGAGACGCTGGATCTCTCCATGAATCATCTGTCAAGAAAATCGCAGCGTCATTGGCAATTCTTAATTTCATGTCATCTTTAAATGTATCATACGATAGTCTAGAGGACCAATACCAACAAGCACTCAGCTCTCAAGCTTCAATTCACCTGCCTTCTAGGGGAATTTGAAACTTCGTGGTGTGCCACTTCCAAATGAGTACCAACCAGTTGATGGTGAAGGTGCAGATAAGAACAGCCAAGATTCAGATAATGGGAATCCAAATCCATGGTTTCATTTCTTTTTCTCACTTGGGTTCAGGACAGGATTTTTCGGAGTTTGTGGCTCTTCCGTGTTTAAGAGATCCGCAGATATACGCAGTTCCAATTCCTAGACAATGCACAAAATCTCTATGTGATGTTAAGAATGTGTCTAGTCAAGATGAAGAGAAAGCTTAGTATCTAGAGTGTTGTGCTATACTTTCTTATTTGGATTTTCTTCGGTTGATGTATTTAGTTAATTGTTTTCATTTTTTCGTTTTCTGCAATCTCCTTATGTCAGATGAAAATTTTGGCAAAAAAACTGCTTTTTAAAAGTGAAAAATAAGGCCGTTTGATAGCACATTTCGGCTTCAGTACTCTGATAGTCTTCATTACCGTCGGGTGAAGAAACAGAACATCCTCTGGTATAGCACCTTCTTGTTCAAGATATTCCAAGTGTCTGCATAACTGAATCACAAGTGTTTATGGCTGCTTCCTTCAGTTTTCTTCCTTAGCTCTTTAAATCTCAAATGGGAAGTGATAGTCACACATTTTTTTAGCTTCTCACTACCCCTCTCTATTTATATTCATCGAATTAACAAGTCAAATGGAATTCATATTCAGAATTAAACACATGTGTGTGAGAGGATAAAAAAAAGTGAAAATCATTTCCCATGTCAAATTTGTTTTTACTCACTGACATGGTTTTACGGAATATATCAATATTACATTCTAACATGTAATCGGGTGGACACCGCTTATTAGTAATACGTGTAGAAGATCTTTAATCAAGACTTTATTAGTAAACCATTAATCCCATGTGCAGAGGAAAAAAACCAACCATGATCATTTAGTTCAGACTCGCTTTTGGCAAAAAATTGAACCTAAAACCTATCATTTACAAGAGAGAAAAATGACATTAGACCGTAATGCTAAGTGACAACACACACCCTTTTTAGTCTCTTACAGACTCATGTTTAATCCTGTCATGGATTATGTTTGATTTGTTCAATCTAATTGCCATAAATAAAAAGGGGTGTTTGTTAGTGTACAAAGGTGTGTGAAAATCACCTCATATCTTGCAAACTCAAAAAAAGTAGCTTTCAATTTCCATTTTTTGAAAACTAAAAATAGTTACTAAACATATTCTCACTTTTAATTTTTGATATATATAAAAAAAAAAGAAACTGAAAACGAAATGATTATCAAAATAGTCTCTTTAATTAAGTTGTACTAGACTTTCCTTAACTTGATTGCATCTAAAAACCTGTCTAAGTGATTAGAAGTGTTGTGGGACTCATTGCCAAAGGATGTAAGACTAAGGTTTCACGAAGAAATGGGGTAGACAAAATAGCATAGAGAAGGAAGAGAGATATTAAACTGAAAAGGCAGGGGTAAAATCGAAAATTCAGTGTTTGGGTCATTTTAATTAGACTAATTTAGTGTTAAGTTTTGTCCTAATCATTAAATAAAATTATTACCTGATTTTTTTGTTAACATTCAAAGTTTTCAAACTATTTTTATTAGTTTTTCTATAAAAAAAAAAAGAAGAAGTAAGCAAACCTTCTAATGCGAACTATTTCCATTCACTATGACAGTATGACTGATTTTTCAAAGTCTACATATTCCGTAAATGAAATGAAAGCAATGACTTCAAATATAAAATATTGGGGACGAGAATCTAAACCTACTCTTCACTTTTTCTAGTGAAAACAACGAAATGAAGGGACATTAGGAGGTGTGAATGTGAATTGAAAAATAGGGCTCACTATCTCTTATGCAAGATTTGAAAACTTTAGTTGAAGCATGTCTAATGGGTGTGAATTTTATGCTACATATCATGCAATACCACGAGTGTTTTAATCGTTATATTTGGTTTTCACAACTGTTTAGATTTTATATTTTTAATTTCAACCAATCCATATCTCATATCACAAACTTAAAAAACCTCGGTTGATTAGTAGTGGGCCAACTGTCTCTACCTAAATTGGGACAATAAATTTATTAAAACGCTAAAGTTCCGAGTTACTATACATTGGTTTGCACTTGTGGTCAAAATCTATGTTCGATTAATAGTGAGTTGATGAGCGGTTTCTAAAACCTCAGTTGAAGCATGCCCCACACCAAAAAGTTGAAGACCTCAGATGGGCCACTAGATTGTCTTTACCCGAATTGGGACAATGAATGTAAAACGCTGAAGTCGTGAGTTGGCTCAACAATTGGTTTGCACATGTGATCAGTATTTTGGTTGATTAGTAGTAAGTTGATGGAATGTCTCTCACTTTGGAAGCATTCCCGACTAGATTCCACCCTCACAAACTTGAAGAGACGATCCAGACCTCTCCGGAAACCATTTGTCCGACTGAATCCTAGCGTTGCTATCAATTGTTTGTTTCTAGGGCTCAATGCATTGCTGTTGATGGCAACCGAGACTTCGCGCTTCCTCGTTTCCGAAGTAGTGCAAGTAATAATACGACTAAGAACATGGAAGATGTACACAAAAATTGTAAAGGTTGAGAATGATTTGCACATTGATAGGAAAGATAAATTTTTCAGTGTACACTAAGTGTCATAATACAAATGGTTGGAAAATAATTTCAAGTATCTAACCACTTGTATTTTGGCACTTGATGTATTGGGCTGTGTTCCTGACACAAAGAAAAATCTTTCGATGGGAAGATAAACCTTGCATGGACTTAAAAATAAGTTGATATTTCCCCATATTGCCAATTGTTTTATAGTGAAATTTCAACTTTTTAAAATAAATTTTACCAATCTTTCAGTCCTTGTACCTTGATGTATAAGTAATTTTTTTTACCATTATTTCACACCACAACTTCCCATTTTCCCAAAAAATCGAAAACAGTTTGAATCTCCCTATTTTCTTTTCCTAAAACAAAACTGTGGAATTTTTTTTTCTTTCAAATATCCAACAACTTAATTTTATAGTGGAATTTCAACTTTTTTTAATAAATTTTACCCATCTTTCCAAAAAAAAAAATCAAAAATAAACAATTGTGCGACAACTCTAGTGTAAGGTACTTAGCTACACTCATCGAAATAAAGTTCGAATCTTGCTATTATCTTCTCCTAGAACAAAAATGTGGAAATTTAAATCGACAACTTGCTAATTTACGGAGAAACAAACAAAAAGAGAGCCTAAATCAAAAACAAAAATAAACAATTGTGGGACAACTCTAGTGGTAGGGTACTTACCTACACTCATCGAAAAAAAACTCAAATCACGCTATTTTCTTCCCCTAGAACAAAAATGTGGAAATTTAAATCCACAACTTGCTGATTTATGCAGAAACAAACAGAGAGAGAGAGAGAGAGAGAGCCTTAAAAGAAAAGAAGAGTTATCCTGTCTAAATTTTGGTGCTTCCTTTAAAAATATATGGAAAACTAATAAAAAGTACATGAAAATTTTGAATTTTAATGATAAGAACAAAATAAAGGGTAAAGTGAATAGTACCATGATTGAATTTTTAGTGTAAATAATGTGATTTTTCGTTAAAATGAACAGTATCGAGAACTTTTCGTTAAAATTCCCTTGAATCTAAGAAATTGTACTGTTTTTCTTTATTTTTTATCTACAGCTACCGTCAAACCAAAGACTTAAGAGATTAAAGAATCTTTCAACGACTTTGAAGTCGTTGGGTTATTTGCCCACAATCAACCTAAATATAATATATATGAGCAATATATTCGTGACATTATTTGTTTATAAATTTTTTTACACAATAACACGTTATTGGAGGGTAAATTCTGTAATATATTTCAACGATTTGAGCCATCTATTTTTTAGCTCTTCTCTCAAAGATCATGTCTATACCAAATCACCCAAATCTAAAACTATATAACCACTAAATTAAGGGCTTAAAGATTCTTTATAGAACAGTGTGCGTCCATTTTCTGATGCTTCTTCTTAGCCCGTCTTTTCAGCTCTGGGATGCAGAAGATTTGTATATGCCATGCAGATTCATACGTATATGATGGACATGCATACGTATCTACGCGTGTAGAAGAAAACCTGTGAGTAATCTAAACCCGAGATGGATCATCCATTCCTTATGGCTTGGTTTTACGGATAAAAAGAGTGAAAATCACTTTCCATGTCAAATGAATCCACAGTTAGAATTAAACATGTGTGTGTGAGAGGATAAAAAGAGTGAAAATCACTTTCCATGTCAAATTTGTTTTTACTCACTGGCTTGGTTTTACGGAATGTATCAACATTACATTCTAACATGTAATCAAGTGGCCACCGCTTATTAGTAATACGTGTCACGTGATGTTACTGTGACATGTGTTTTAGAAGGGTAGAAGACCTTTAATCAAGACTTTATTAGTAAACCATTAATCCCATATGCAGAGGAAAAAAACCAACCATGATAATTTAGTTCAAACTTGCTTTTGGTAAAAATTGAACTTAAAACCTATCATTTGCAAGAGAAAAGAATGTCATTAGACTGTAATGCTAAGTGACAGCACACACCCTTTTTAGCCTCTTACGCACTCATGTTTAATCCTAGTCGTGGATTATGTTTGATTTGTTCAATCTAATTGTCAGAAATAAAAATGGGTGTTTGTTAGTGTATAAAGGTGTGTGAAAATCATCTCCTATCTTGCAAACTCAGAAAAAAGTAGCTTTCAATTTCCATTTTTTTGAAAACTAAAATAGTTACTAAATATATTCTCACTTTCAATTATTGATTAAAAAACTGAAAACTAAATGATTATCAAAATAGTCTCTTTAATTAAGTTGTACTAGAATTTCCTTAACTTGATTGCATCTAAAACCTGTCTAAGTGATTAGAAGCGTAGTGGGACTCATTGCCAAAGGATGTAAGACTGAGGTTTCACGAAGAAATGGGGGAGACAGAATAGCAAAGAGAAGGAAGAGAGATATTAAATGGAAAGGGCAGGGGCAAAATCAAAAATTCAGTGTTTGGGCCATTTTAATTGGACTGCTTTAATGTTGAGCTTTGTTCTAACTATTAAATAAAGTTATTACTTGATTTTTTATTAACATTCAAAGTTTTCAAACCATTTTCATTAGTTTTTCTTAAAAAAAAAAATGCAAACCTTCTAATGCGAACTAATTCCACTTACTACGACTGATTTTTCAAAGTCTATATATTGCGTACATGAAATGAAAGCAATGACTTCAAATATAAAATATTGGGGACAAGAATCTAAACCTACTCTTCACTTTTTCTAGTGAAAACAACGAAACGAAGGGACTTTGGGATGTGTGAATGTGAATTGAAAAATAGGGCTCACTATCTCTTATGCAAGATTTGAAAACTTTAGTTGAAGCATGTCTCACGGATGTGAATTTTATGCTACATATCATGCAATACTATGAGTGTTTTAATCGTTATATTTGGTTTTCACAACTATTTAGATCTTATATTTTCAATCTCAACCAATCCATATCTTATATCACCAACTTAAAAAACCTTGGTTGATTAGTAGTGGGCCAACTGTCTCTACCTAAATTGGGACAATAAATTTATTAAAACGCTATAGTTCCGAGTTACTATACATTGGTTTGCACTTGTGGTCAAAATCTATGTTCGATTAATAGTGAGCTGATGAGTGGTTTCTAGAACCTCAGTTGAACCATGCCCCACACCAAAAAGTTGAAGACCTCGGATGGGCCACTGGATTCTCTTTACCCGAATTGGGACAATGAATGTAAAACGCTTAAGTCGTGGGTTGGCCCAACAATTGATTTGCATGTGATCAGTATTTTGTTTGATTAGTAGTAAGTTGATGGACGGTCGCTCACTTTGGAAGCATTCCTGACCATATTCTAGCCTCACAAACTTGAAGAGACAATCCAGACCTCTCTGAAAACCATCTATCCGACTGAATCCTAGGGCCGCTATCAATTGTTTGTTTCTATGCCTCAATGCACTGCCGTTGATGGCAACCGAGACTTCACAGTTCCTCGTTTCTGAAGTTATGCAAGTAATAATACAACTATTACAACTAAGAGCATGGAAGATGTAAACGAAAATTGTAAATGTTGAGAATGATTTGCATATTGATTGGAAGGAGAAATTTTTCAGTGTACACCAAGTGTTATAATACAAATGGTAGGAAATTTTTTTTTAAGTATCTAACCATTTGTATTTTGACACTTGATGTGTTCCTGGCACAATGAAAAAAATTTCGATGGGAAAAGAAACCTTGCATGGGTTTAAAATAAGATGATCTTTTCCATATTGTCTAATTAATTTTATGGTGAAATTTCAATTTTTTTAAAATAAATTTTACCAATCTTTCAGTCCTTGTACCTTGATGTATAAGTAATTTTTTTTACCATTATTTCACACCACAACTTTCCATAAAAAAGTTCCCAAAAAATCGAAAACAGAAGTAAACAATTGTGGGACAAATCTAGAGGTAGGTTACTTACCTACACTTTGGTGAAAAAAGTTTCAACTTGCTATTTTCTTTTCCTAAAACAAAAATATGGAATTTTTTTCTTTCAAATATCCAACAATTTATATTTTGAAACTTAATTTTATGGTTGAATTTTAATTTTTTTCAATAAATTTTATCCATCTTTCAGTCTTTGTACATTGATATGTAAGTAATTTATCGTTATTTCACATCACAACTTTCCATCTTTCCAAAATATCAAAAACAAAAATAAACAATTGTGTGACAACTCTAGTGTAAGGTATTTACCTACACTCATCGAAATAAAGTTCAAATCTCGCTATTCTCTTCTCCTAAAACAAACAAATGTGGAAATTGAAATCGACAACTTGTTGAATTATGGAGAAACGAACAGAAAGAGAGCCTAAATCAAAAACAAAAATAAACAATTGTGGGACAACTCTAGTGGTAGGGTACTTACCTACACTCATCGAAAAAAAACTAGAATCACGCTATCCCCTAGAACAAAAATGTGGAAATTTAAATCGGCAACTTGCTGATTTATGCAGAAACAAACACAGAGAGAGAGAGCCTTAAAAGAAAAGAAGAGTCGTCCTTTCTAAAATTTGGTGCTTCCCTTAAATCCAAGAAATTGTACTGTTTTTCTTTATTTTTTATCTACGGCTACCGTCAAACCAAAGACTTAAGAGATTAAAGAATCTTTCAACGACTTTAAAGTCAGTTGCGTTATTGCCCACAATCAACCTAAATATAATAAAGAATTTTAACGAAAAATTTTCGGTACTATTTGTTTTAAAGAAAAATCATATTTTTATACTAAAAAATCAATCCTGGTACTATTCACTTTACCTTTTATTTTGTCCTTATCATTAAAACTCAAAGTTTTTAAGCTCTTTTCATTAGTTTTCATAATATAACATAGGGTAAATTACATAAAAATACCTTAACTATTGGGCCAGTCATAGTTTCATACCCCATCTTTAAAAAATTTCAATGTCATACCTCATCTAACGATTTGTTACAATTTCATACATTCCGTCAGTTTGTCTATCAATTTTTCCGTTAAATAATGACGTGGCTTGAAACGGGATCAACTTTGTATTAAAAATTAATTAAATATTAAAAACTAAACAAATAAAATTATTTATTTATTTTTTCATGGGAGACCCACCCCTTATCCCCCTCTTTTCCCACCCTAGACCTTTATCTCCATCTTCTTTCTTCACCCGAGACCTACATCACCATCTCCTTCTTTCTCCACCACCACCACCCATCACATACAACCACCATCTCAATCCTCACCCTCCCAATCCCTAAACACCATTCCCAAATTTTTCAAATTTGTTCTGATTCTTTTCGCTCTCAATCCGAAAAAAAGCCTAGAAAATTTCCTAGATCCGAAGCTGAGTTTGTGTCTGAATTAGCTTCCCTTTTCGACTGGGTCATGAGGTAGGGTCAAGATCGAGAGCTCTTTGTTCTCATGCCTTTAATCTTAGGTGTAGCCACTCCACTACGACACCCGACTTGAAACCCAGATGGAGAAAACACTGAAAGACGAACCCAGTGGGAAGGAATCGTCCTCACTAACTCTTCAAGAAATTAATATTTTAATGAACAGTGTCAGACCATATTTCATACCATCTCCAACTGAGGGGACCAAATGGCCATAGGTCAAACATAACCATGTGACAAAAAATCATCTACAACCGAGGGGGCTAATGGGTGGTAGGCCAAACATAATTTATTATTTTAATTGAATTAATATAGTTACTTAAATTAAACTATCTTATTAAAATAAGGTTTTTGGACATTAAAAACTACAACAACTTCAATTTAAAGATTCAACTACATTTAGGTTTCCGGAATAGTGAAAATTATGTGAGAAATTGTGTGCCTTAGGTATTTATAGGAAAACAAATTAGATTTTTTTAAATTTTGTCTTAAAAAAATTCAAATGCAGCGGTAACCTGGCGTCATGCTAACGCCAGGTAGCCATTGCAGTTCAAACTTTGGCCCGACCCGGGGTTGGCTGGCTGGCTCCTTTGGGCCAGCCGGTTAGCTTGATTTCCCATTTTTGGCTCAGTGGGGCCCACAAGCCCTTTGACCTAGCCCTTGATTGGAGACAGTTTTCGTGTCATTTCAAGCTAATTTTAGCTTTATAGCCCTTTGGCCGGGTCGGTTGGAGATGGCCTAATCGAACGTAACACCATCACTACACTCTGTTTTCCCCTGCATTGAATTGGACTGCTGCTTCGGTTGATTGTTGCCTATGGGAAGGCATCACATGTAATCAGAACGGTTGGATCATCCGATTGCGGTTGCCATCCAAGTGCCTCAGAGGAGGTATTTTCCCTTCATCACTTTGAAACCTTAAGCTTCTTTTCCGCATGGATGAGTCGATTTCATATTATATATTTTACCTTATTCTTGGTATGTATTGGTGATTATGATATTTTGATGCTTTATTTTATATTGTAAAGATAGGATATGCAAATCCATTTGGGCATAAAGAGTAATTTCAATTGGAGTTGGTTCGTGAATCTATTAAGAAGGTTGTGTCAACTTTTCAATTTATTCTAAGGCATTTGAACGTGATGAATTAATTAAGACTCAGCGTGCAGTGCTGACAGATTGACGTTTCAGGCTTAATTGTAATTTTTGAGCATGAAGATGATGTTTTATGTGGTTAAGCCCTTCTACAAAGTCGTAGAGAAAGTCCCGATATTTAAGACAAGACTTTTATGGGCTTGATTTGGAGCTGGAATGATCCAGAAACGTGGAGAATAATTGGATGGGCAAATTGCCTAGTTAGTTTAGGATTGTAATTTAAAGTTATTCTTTTGCTTTTGAGATTTGCAGACTTCTATACTAGGTATTTTCAATCCTTTTATTCTTAATAATATTTTCTTTGCACTTATGATTATTTATGCATAACAAATTTTCTTTTGCAAGGGCGAGCACACGAGCCTTAGAATGAATATATAGTCTTTATTTTTTATATTTTGAAAATGAATATATAGTCTTTATTAAATTGCTTATGATGTTATGCATGTATACTTAGAATTATTAATCACCATGTTAAAACTATCCATATGTTTTAATGCTTAGTTACCATTATGATATCTAGACGAGTAATTTGATGTAATTTATGTTGGAACATCACCCTGAAATTGCTTAGGGCTTTTTGTGATTGATAATTGTAATTTCACTTAAGGCGACATCACACTCTTACAGGTTGCATAGTTTTTCAAAAGGTTTTTATAAAGTTTAATGATTTTACATGTTTATGTTTGATTTGAATATTACAGACGGGTTGCATGTTAGACATATGTTCTTACTTGAACATCATGAGGAGAATATGCATTAGGAAAACCTAACCTTCAAAGTTGTATGTGTAATACATAAATAATTGGTAGATCGAATTGCATAGGATTGTTAATGGTGATAGCTAAACCCTAGTGCCTTTTACCTTTAATTTTTTTCAAAAACTATTTTATTTTATTTTATTGTTGCTGCCAGTTTTCATTTAAAAATCAATTTCAATTATTTATTTTCTGTTTGTTTAGTTTAATTCACAATTTCAAATATTTTCCAAAACTTGTTTAAATAATTAATTAAGAATTAGTTTAAATACAAACTATTTATATCAATCATTGTAGAGAACAACCTTACTTGAGTGTTTTTACTACAACCACCTTGTTCTCTTGTAAGTATTTTTAAAGGGAGTTTTAACGAAAAGCTCGCGGTACTGTTCACTTTAACGAAAAACCACATTTTTACACTAAAAAGTCAATCCTGGTACTATTCACTTTACTCTTTATTTTGTCCTTGTCGTTAAAACTCAAAGTTTTCAAGCCATTTTAATTAGTTTCCTATTTTTAAATGTTTTTATCATTACTTTTGCATGTGGTAAAAATCCTATCACACTTCAATCTCTCCCACAATCTGCTTTTTAGTTCTCTTGAAGCTGGCATGTTCTTGTTCTTGAGTCGCATTGAGATTCTTGATTTGAGCTATAACCTTTTCTCCCGATAAGTACCATTATCTTTATCATCAAGTTAGAAATGAATGTCTTAATGGTTTTGGACTTGTTTAGTTTTTTGTAAAAATAATTTATAAATGATCTAAAAGATAAACAGTTCGGATTGTTAAAATACATTACGGAGTGTGCCCCACAAAAACTTGTGTCCATAATTGGGTGAAAATAGTAGTGTCATAGGTCCACCCTTTCTTGGGATACAAATTATGTATTTAGGAAATAAAATGGCAAATTATTTAATTTCTTAAGTTCGTGTCTATAATCCGAAATAACTCCTGAAGCCTTTGGTTTGTTATTTTATTTTCCGTTGAGTTTCTAGTGAAAAGACTCAAACGTTAAAGAAGAAGACTTTGAAATCTTTGCAGGAATAAGAATAATATATATGCCATGCATAGCAGGTGGGAGCTGTCATGAATTGTACATAATATATTATACAAATACGTGTGTGTGTCTATATATATCGAAAAAGTTGATTCAACCATAAATTCAATTACTAATATGAAAGGTAGATCAATAATTTATAAGCACATGCAAAGTCTATTCTTTCATTAATTTCGAATTCCTATGTTCAATTGGGGCTTATGCAATGGCTCCTATTGCTCC
The DNA here is from genome assembly GCF_916048215.2 of Malus sylvestris. Lineage (NCBI taxonomy): Eukaryota > Viridiplantae > Streptophyta > Magnoliopsida > Rosales > Rosaceae > Malus > Malus sylvestris. Next base: position 1,670,579 of record NC_062270.1, on the reverse strand, counting down.
CCTCACGGCCGGGACGCAAACTAAACTAAATTATAAAGAGAGAGATTTGAACTCGGTGCATGAAAGCAAACACATCCACTCTATTCAATGGAGCTACGCCCATGTCCGTCGAGATTCAACAATAAAGTCACTGGAAATTGATGTTTCCTGTCGTTTTTAATAAATTTCCTTCATTTACATCTAAACAATTGTGATATGTCTAATGAGATTCCTACCAACCCCTGATGGAGGGTTCAAAATTTCTACTCCAGTCTTGTCTGGACTCTGGACAACGTCTCATTATTCAAAGTCTATATAATTTTAAAGCAAAGACTTCAAATATGCTGACAATAGTTGAAACCTTCACCTTCCTCCTCCTTCTCCTTCTGTGTATATATGCGACCTAAACGCGTGAGTAATATAATCCGGAACAGAAATAGCCAATAAAAACCATGCCGGTACCTAGACATATAATGCCTTACGGAGTCCTCTTCAAGTTTTTTGTGATCTCAATCTTCATTTCTACAAACCATGCATGCAACAAAGCAGATCGAGAATCTCTTTCATCATCTTTCGATGCCCCTTCTTTAAATTGGTCTTCTAGTAGTGATTGTTGTCACTGGGAAGGCATCACTTGTGATGAGGATGGTAGGGTAACGCATTTGTTGTTGCCCTCCAAACGGCTCCATGGAGGGGTTTCTTGCTCTCTTGGAAACCTCACACATCTTTTGCACCTCAATCTCTCCCACAATTTGCTTTCAGGCTTTCTTGAAGCCGGAATGTTCTTGTCCTTGAGTTACCTTGAGATCCTTGATTTGAGCTATAACCTTTTCTTCGGAGAAGTACCATTATCTTTATCATCAAGTTACATCCGAACGGTTGATTTTTCTAGCAACCAATTCAACGGAACAATTCCATCTTCATTCCTCCAGCATGCCTGGAATTTGAGCAGTTTGAATGTCAGCAATAATCATTTTACAGGCCAAATACCATCCTCTATCTGTCTTCGTTCCTCTTCACTTAGAGTCTTGGATTTCTCCCACAATAGTTTCAGTGGCTCAATTCCTCTCGGACTAGGAAACTGTTCAGAATTGGAGGTCTTTCGTGCTGGTGAAAATACTTTGTCAGGGTCCCTTCCTAGTGATATCTACAACGCTCAGGCACTTCAAGAAATTTCATTACATTCCAATAGGCTTTTCGGTCCCATCAGTGAAAATATTGGGAAGCTCTCCAGTTTAAAGCTCATGCTCCTTCATTTCAACAATCTCGAAGGTCCTTTGCCCCCACCTTTGATGAATTGCACAAACCTTGTTGAAATAAATCTGGGATTCAACCATTTTAGTGGGAATATCTCCGTGCTTGATTTCTCTGAACTTACTCAACTTAGTAAACTAGATTTTTTTGCTAATCTGTTCACTGGTATCTTGCCAATAAGCCTTTACTCATGCAAATCCCTCAAAGCACTTCGACTGGCTGAAAACAATCTTGAGGGACAAATACAACCTGAGATTGTCTCGTTGAAATCGTTGTCCTTCCTCTCGCTTTCTGAAAACAGATTGACTAATGCCACTGGTGCAATGAAGATATTGATGGGTTGCAAAAGTCTCAGGGTACTCCTTCTTTCAGAAAATTTTCTCGGTGAAGAAATGCCAGATGTTGATATTATGGATGAATCTTCTGGGTTCCAAAATCTATCCATTTTGAGCTTCTATAGGTGCCAGTTGACAGGTCAAGTACCTTTATGGTTGTTGAAGCTCAAGAAACTCGAAGTCTTGGATCTGTCTTTTAACAGACTCACAGGCCCAATACCTGGATGGTTGGGGACTCTACCAAGTCTTTTCCTTTTAATACTGAATCATAACTTGATTTCAGGAGAATTTCCGAAGGAGCTTTGCAGACTACAAGCATTGGTATCACAAAATGCTGCAACTCAAACAGGGTATGATTATCTCGAGCTTCCCATCTACTACCAACGGGTTAATGCGTCTGTAACTCCCTTGCAGTACAAGTATCTGTCCAACATGCCAAGAGTAATCTCCCTCAGGAATAACAGTTTAAGTGGTAATATACCGTTCGAGATTGGTCAATTGCAACTTCTTCGAGAACTGGATCTTAGCGTCAACAACTTGTCTGGAGAAATTCCAAACCAAATATCGAACCTCACAAGTTTGGAAAGATTCGACCTCTCAAGAAATCATCTGTCAGGAGAAATCCCAGCATCAATATCAAGTCTCCACTTCTTGTCGTCATTTACGGTTGCTTACAACAACCTTCAAGGAATAATACCATCCGGCACTCAAATCGAAGGCTTCAATGCCACTGCATTCGAGGGGAACCAAGGACTTTGTGGTGCCCCACTTCCAAACAAATGCCAACAGATGAATACAAGTAATGACACTAAAGATGTGCACACTAGTAATGGAAAAGGAGTTCCGTGGTTTCATTTTTCCGTGATTTTTGGTTTTATTTTCGGATTTTGGGGAGTCTGTGGCTCTTTAGTGTTTATTAGGTCTTGGAGACATGCATATTTCCTATTTCTGAGCAATGTTAAAGATAAGTTCCTAGCGATGGCAAATTAAGAAATACGATTATTGTTTGTTAATAGTTTTGCCTATAATAATTTCATGGCATAAAGCCCCTTTCACTTTCACTGAACTTTAATCGTTGGAATTCATATATTCGGTTGCCAAAAATAGTAACGTTTTGGTTCTTTGGAGGCTTTTGCTTGACGAACAGCGTTCGACGGGCAAAGTTCCATTCATCGGGTAAAGTTTTCACACCAAGGAAAAAACTTGGCGAGTAAATATAGCAACCATTGTGCGACAAATAATACAAGTTTTGTTGAATTGTTCATCGTGCAAAGGTACGCATATTTTATAATTTAGGGTTTACGATTCGTCGGGCAAAATCAAAATGTTCGTCAAGCAAAGGCAACGTCCTTTCCTTGACGAAATTATTTCGTCATGTAAATACAATTTGCTCGATGACTTTGTACCATTCATTGGTAAACTCTGCAGTGATGATGTTTGTGCGACAAACATTGCCCGACAAAATTGTGCATAATATAATTTCATCTTTCTGATGCTTCTTTGTTCGTAGCTTTACTTCTAGGAAAATTGATAGAAACGATGAAAATGCAAAATCTCAATTGTCAAAATGATCACTTTTCGGAATTTTTTCAATATATTGTAAATATTTGATCCATAATGTCGTCATATCTTATTTATATATGTCTTCGTTATTTGATTTTGATTTTTTCAGCAATTAGAATTTGTAAAATCCTCTTTCAATCAATTAAATTTCCTAGTTGGTTGGGGACCTTTCTTGACCGAATTTCAGGGGGATTTCCAAAGGAACTTTGCAGGCTGCCAATGTTGGTATCTGAAATCACTTAAGCTCAACAGACCACGTCTTGAACTCCCCATGATCATCATTGTTAGTACCAAGGTACAAAATATCGATATTATCGGCGATATTTTGCCGATAATTTCGTTTTTGTAAAGAGACGATATTTTTACACTAAACCATCTACTTATCGTCAATATATCGCAATATTATCAATATTATCGATAATATCGCTATATTATCGATAATATCGTAATATTATCGATAATATCGTTTGAATATTTGGCCCCTTGAAGACCGAGAAAGGTATGCCTGGGCAGTGTTAGGCTTTCGGTTTTATACACGTCTTAACTCTCCTACATTCTTCAGCTGGCCGATGTGGGACTAGAACCGTGCTTTCTTGCAGAGTTGCAGTGCTGTTTCTGACTTCGTACTTTAAGGGAACGACATCTTATAGCTTTCAGACCACAAAACAACATCTTATCACCAACAACCAGGAATTTAACATGCCATGGGATTGATCCATGAGATCAACCCGTCCTCTTTTCTCGTCCTCTTTCTGGCTGCATCATCTTTTAGTTTCCTCCCTGGCTCAGTTTGAAGGATAGAGCTTGAAACAAGAAATTGAATGGGGAAGTGGGATCTGCAAAAGCTTTCTGTTCCTTGACAAGTTTATGCTTCTAAATCGTTGAAGAGATTGTTGAATGCCAATCATTGCTGTCGTGAAACATGCTGGAACCATCTCAATCTACACTAGTTTGATATCTTTCAGAAAGTTGATGGTTTGCTCTAGCTAGAAAATACCAAGGCACAACACGGTTGGGCTTTTGCGATTTGGTGGATTCGCTAATGTCTGCCTCAAGTGTTGTATATTGATTTACGACTAAATGTGAATGATTTTTTCGTTTTTATTTGTTCCTTTCTCAATACAGAGATGTTTTTTGGTGTGCTCGGAATATGAGCACATACGTCATATGTCATTATACAAGTGAAATGAAAAATAAAATAAAATAAAAAAAAAAAATTCCCTACACTTGGGATTATCCAACTCGCTACAGATGTGTTTGTGATTACATATTCAGCCTGTAATATTTATATGGTCGTGAAGATATCTGCAAGGCTTGCAAGCTTATATTTATTATCTAGGATAAATTTCTATATTTAAAAAAACACAAAGGGGATTCGAACCCCTCCCATTTTACTCCTTCAATACCTTGACCACCATACCACTTACGTTTTTGTGAAAATATACTAAAATACACTTACTCTACACATAGAGATGATGAAGATAGTGAAAATTTTGAACCTCATAGGAACTCTATGTGGTACTAAGTCACTCATGTATCTTACCATGCAATGTATAAATTGTAAAATATTATACTAATTCATTATATATTAATGATTATAGTGTGTTTAAACTTCTTTCATTAATTATTACATATTTTCTACACTCACAATGTTTGCCAGCTCGCTATATAATCAACTTAAATCAGTTAAATCCATCATGCAATGCATTTCCTTCCAATTTTTTGTGATAAAATAATAGATAATTGACTAAATAAACATTCTGCAAAGTTTCAATAAAAATTTCCAAGTTTTTCTTACAATTTTTGTGGTTTTTATTCAATTTTTATCGATATCGATAATATCCTGATATTTCCATCGATATTTCCGTATTTTTGAACTACCGATATTTCCGATATCATCGATATTTAATACCTTGGTTAGTACAAATTCTTTACATCAAAACTATATTGCGAAGAACTTGCGGAAGCGCTATTCTTTCAGAACCATAGATTTACCGGCAAAATATTTATTGAGATTGGCCCCACTGCAGCTTCTCCACGCGTTGGATTAATTTAAAGGAAAACTAATGAAAAAGCCTTGAAAACTTTGAGTTTTAATGATAAGGACAAAATAAAGGGTAAAGTGAATAGTATCAGGATTGACTTTTTAGTGTAAAAATGTGGTTTTTCGTTAAAATGAACAGTACCGGGTGCTTTTCGTTAAAGTTCCCTTAATTTAATGCTAACAACTTGTCCGGTTACATTCCAGACCGAATATATGTCTGACCTTAAAACTTGGACACAGTACTAGACCTCTCCATAAATCTTCTGTCCGGAGAAACCCCAGCGTCATTGGCGGTTCTTAATATCTTGTCATTTTTAATGTATCGTACAATACTTTGCGGTTTAATTCGTCCGTCTTCGAGGTGAATTTGAAACTTTGAGGTGCACTGATAGGATTAAAAGCACACCACAAAGTAGCACACAAATGTCTTATTGATTTTCCTTATTAACACTAAGATTTGTCAATTGTAGCATATGAAAATAAGGGTCTTTCCCGCAGAAGATTGTTTTATCTAACTACCTAAAATGTCACAAAAACTGGGTTGCTGTCCCTACTGACCAGCCACCGAAACATAATTATTAGACCGACCTATACTTATCTAAAGTCTACAAACTTTTATATGCAGATACTAGACACACAAAGCTACACTCACAAAATTTTTTGGGATTTTTGGAGTTGATTTGCTATTTAAATTAAATCGAACAAAAACAGGATAGAAACAAATTTTAAGTAGTTCACAAATTAAGAAAAACGAGTTAGGGATATTGCTATCCACCACCAAATAATCATGCAAACATGTTATGTTTCATTCAAATTTCTTTTATTTCCAGATGAAGATGCTCAAGTTGGCTCAATGTTAGAACTCAACCTATTACTCTTTCTTACGTATTATGTTAAGAGAATGACGTTTTCAACTTAACTTAGTCCCTAGCATGCAATCTAGAATGGCGTGTTCATAGATTTAACAAGTAGAAATCATTAAGAATGAAAAGAGTTTGAGTCATCATAAGGCATCGTAAGTACTGGCGTTGGCTTACTTATCCTAGAAATTGGTTCATATGTTAATTGCAATTAACAAGTACTACTTTAGAACATATGTAGGTCCTCATTCGACAAGGGCAGACACACACATATTCATAGCATTAGAATCCTAGATATGCTTACTACGTATGCATCCATAGAAAACAAATAAAGAATTCATCAATGAGACAAGTAGTGAACCAAGTTTCATCCATTTATAAAAGTAATTCAACGAAATGTCATAACAAAATTGCAATCATATTCGGGGCTTCAAAACAGCCCCTAACTTCTAAAAAATTAGTTACACATAGTTCTCAAAATAAACCAAAAGAAAGACATGAGTTTGAGAAGATAAAACCGAGAGAAGAGAATGCCAAGATTTCCTCATTCCTTTCCTTCATTTCTCAACGCAGCAGCCTTGCCTTTTTTCCTTCCTTTCCTTCCTTTTTTTTTTCTATCTTTTTTTCCTCTAAAGAACTCCCTTTTGCTGCTGCAACCTGCAGCCTTTATGCCCATGCTTGCTGCCCCATTTCTGCTCCATAACTCACCCCACTAACAGCCATTTAGTGATGACAATAAGTGAGAGGAAATGGTAAAACAATTGTAACTTTTTGGGCAACATTTATGCCAATTACTCCCACTTAATCCTCATCTTTAATTCCATTTCATCTGATATTTGAAGAGATGTCAGCTGGCTTGTTCTTGGCTGCATCAGTTTTGGCTGCTAGTTTTATTGGATTTATTGCCTTCAATGCAGTTACAAACTGCTCAGCATCTTGGAAACCTTTCAGTGTTAAAATGATCATAACTTCTTCTAGAAAAAGGATATTAACAATCCGAGAAATGCTCAAGAAAATAGACATCCATAGCTTTCCAAGCATATAAGGCTCATTCTCTAATTCATTCTGAGCTGTTCGTAATTTGCTTCCAAAGTCAGCTGACCTGCACAGCCAGTTTTGACGAATTTGTTACTTAATATCCAACTTGTGCTATATTTCTTTTCTTTGCTTGACAAATCCTAGAAAACACAAAAACAAAATAAATAGCTCAAAAATATAAGGAACTAACTAAGAAAAGACAAGTGAATTTGATGTAAAATATATATAAATATGAGCTTATCAAATACCCCCACACTTAGCTTTTGCTAGTCCTCGAACAAAACGAAGAAAATATGAAAAAGTAGCAACATGAAAAACAATAGCTTCCCCCTATGTGACCCTCATAGAATTTCATTCAAGAAAACAAATCATCAAGAACCTTAGCTAGCACCAAACAAGCTAATCCAAGCTCATCTTCCTTATTCAAATGTTAGCAGTAACTTTTTAATCATCCATGAAGTGTAGTGTGTGTAATAGCCATGCTAATGCAATTTCAAGTTTTTTTTTTTTATTTTTTAAAACACCACATGCTAACTAGTGATCTTCTCACGGGACATACACTCAATCACACATATGTTTAGTTTAACGTGTTTCGCTCAAAGAATCAGATGTGAAAGATCTACCATAAGCTTGCATAAAGATCTCATCTCTACAATCATAATTGCAAAACTTAAATCAAGAGGACTTTTATTGGTTGTAATGAGGCTTAGGAAGAGGGTTATAGAAATGAAAGGATAGGTAAACACAAGTTCCAAGCTACATTGCAAGCAATTCTCTTGTTGAGATTTACAAGAACTCAAGCTCTCCAACTACTCTACTAATACCTCCAACCACACCCCTAAACTGAAAAAAAAACTTTTTATTTGCTTTGTATACTTTTTTTTTCTTTTTTTTAACTAATTTTGCACATAACTAAATACAAACATGAAATACCCCCACACTTATTCTTTTTCCAAACTCCTTCAAAGTACTTCACAAACATTTCTCATAAGACAATCTCACATTGCTCATTAGCTAGCTTGGAAAGGGTTAGGAAAATGTTTAAGGTATAAGGATAGACATATCTGGTGATAAGAAATAAAAGGCTCAACATATGCGGCTCAAATTGGCAATCTAATGATATTATTTTTCTTTTGGAAACATACTTATTTGGGCCATGGTGATAAACCTAATGCCTCTATCATTTTCAAGTTCATGCAATCAAATGACAAACATTTCGAAAGATCGTTATGCAAGTTCTAGAGATGTAAGTCACATAAGTTCATCACACATGAAAGAATATGAGTGTATGAAAAACGCACACACTTTCAATAGGCTCAAAAACTCACATAGGTTGTATATGGTCACTATATTCACATGCGAAGTTTTAAGTCATACTTTAGTTTCACATCAACAAGGCTATGTGCATTTGGTTTTTCAAAGATGATTAAACATGTACAAGGCTAACAAGAGAATAAGGAATTTCACACAACACATGCTTACTAAATTCTTGATCCCTGCAGTTCAAATTCAATCCAATTATATCATTAGGTCGGGAAACTAACAAAAATCTAATTCAAAGTGATAAAGAAAATAAGACAATATTTTTTGGGTTTATTTTTTAGAGTAAACAAAACCAATGAAGAAAACAAAAAGCAACAACAAGGAAACAAATCAAACCAATTCTTAGTCAAAGGGATGAACATTTTCAATTTGGTCATTTTTTAGATCCTTACCCCCAAACCTAAACTGGACATTGTCCTCAATGTCAGAAAATGAAAATGAAAATAAAATAAATAATAATAAACAAAATAAAGCATTTAGACTGAAAACTTCCCTAATTTGCAGTGAAAGCAAGCAATGACCCCCAAACTTCAATTCTACAATCAACTCCAAGGGTAGACATAACCAAATATTCCTACAAAGAAACGAAATAATTCAGCTTAGCACGCAAGAAAATTCAGAAAAAGGAAACTAAAAATTGAAAATGACATAAAAAGACAATGAATAGAAATATTGGGTTGCCTCCCAATAAGAGCTTGCTTTTACGTCCGCAGCCAGACAGTACCAAGAGTAATCATCCAAGGGGAGATGGTTCTTGGAGGGGTACAACCTCCACATCATGCTCCGCAAAAGACTCCTAATATGGCTTGAGTCTATGCCCATTCACTTTGAACATGTTTCCGGTCTTTGCACTTTGGATTTCCACTGCACCATGAGGAAAAATATTAGTTATAACAAATGGACCAACCCATCAAGAACGAAGTTTACCTGGAAATAACCGAAGGCGAGAATTAAATAGAAGAACTTTTTGTCCAATGGAAAAGTTCTTCCTTGATATCATCTTGTCATGAAATGCCTTTGATTTCTCCTTGTATATTCGACTAGACTTGTATGCATCATTCCGGATTTCGTCTAACTCATTCAATTGAAGCTTTCTATGCTGTCCGGCAACACTCATGTCCATGTTGTAGGCTTTGATCGCCCAATAAGCTTTGTGTTCTAACTCTACTGGAAGACGGCATGGTTTCCCATAAACTAACCGAAATGGGGACATTCCAATAGGAGTCTTATAAGCAGTCCTATAAGCCCACAATGCATCGTTTAAGCGCATGCTCTAATCCTTCCTACTGGGACTCACAGTTTTCTCCAAAATTTGCTTCACCTCACGGTTTGATACTTCTGCTTGACCACTAGTTTACGGATGATAAGGTGTAGACACCTTATGTGTGACATTGTACTTCCTAAGCAACGCTTCAAATGTTCGATTGCAAAAGTGACTCCCTCCATCACTGATGATTGCTCTAGGTGTTCCAAATCTTGCAAAGATGTTAGTCTTAATAAAATCTGAAACAACTTTTGAATCATTAGTTTTGGTGGCTTTCGCTTCCACCCATTTAGAAACATAATCCACAGCCAATAAAATGTAAAGAAAACCATTTGAAGATGGAAAAGGTCCCATGAAATCAATGCCCCACACATCAAAGATCTCAACAACCAAAATAGGGGTTTGTGGCATTTGATTTCTTGGGCCCAAGTTACCTGTTCGTTGACAACGATCACATGTTGCACAAAACTCGTACGCATCCTTAAACAAACTAGGCCAATAAAAACCACTCTCTAACACCTTAAGAGCTGTCCTCTTTGCTCCAAAATGGCCACCATATGCATAAGAATGACAAAAAGTTAGAATAGATTTAAACTCAGATTCGGGGACACACCTTCTAATCAATTGATCAATGCAATATTTCCACAAATAAGGATCATCCCACTCGTAGTATTTGGCGGTTTTAACAAGCTTATCTTTTTGAGCACGTGTAAAATCATCCGGAATCCTTTTGATGACCTTGTAATTGATAATATCTGCATACCAAGGGTCAATAATCTTTAATGAAAACAGTTGCTCATCTGGAAAACTTTCACGTAAAGGGATGAGATCTTCCTCTGTGTTTGAATGCATAAGTCGGCTAAGATGATATGCTACAACATTCTCACTCCCTTTCTTATCCTTGATCTCCAAGTCAAACTCTTGAAATAGAAGTATCGAATGAGTCGCGGTTTTGCATCTTTTTTTGTGAGTAGATATTTCAAAGCTGCATGGTCAGAAAACACAATAACTTTAGTCCCAATCAGATAAGATCTAAATTTTTCTAAAGCAAATACAACAGCTAGAAGCTCATTTTCTGTTGTTGAATAATTCAACTGTGCATCATTGAGTGTTCGAGATGCATAATAGATGACATGTGGCACTTTGTTGACACGCTGCCCTAGAACTGCACCAACAACATAGTCTGAAGCATCGCACATCAACTCAAAAGGTAAACTCCAATCTGGTGGCATGATCACAGGAGCCGTGGATAACAACTCCTTAAGCTTGTTGAATGCTACCACACACTCTTCATTCATATCAAATGTTACATCTTTTTGAAGTAAACGGCACAAGGGTCTAGAAATCATTGAGAAGTCCTTCATAAACCTACAGTAGAAACCTGCATGTCCAAGAAAAGAACGAACCTCCCTGACAGTAGTAAGGATGGGTAAAGAACTAACAAGTTCTACTTTAGATTTATCAACTTCAATTCCCTTTTCAGATATGATATGCCCTAGAACTAATCCATGCGAAACCATGAAATGGCATTTTTCCCAATTTAACACCAGATTAGTTTCTTGACAACGTTTTAAAACTAGGGACAGATTATGTAGACATGTATCAAAAGAATCACCATAAACTGAAAAATCATCCATGAACACTTCAATTATTTTCTCAATCATATTAGAAAATATACTTACCATACACCTTTGAAATGTGGCGGGAGCGTTGCAAAGTCCAAACGGCATCATTCGGTATGCAAATGTGCCAAATGGACATGTGAAAGTCGTCTTTTCTTGATCATCCGGAGCAACTGCAATCTGATTATATCTAGAATAGCCATAAAGAAAGCAATAATGAGAATGACGAGCTAACCTTTCTAACATTTGATCTATGAATGGGACTGGAAAGTGATCCTTGAGTGTGGTGTTATTTATCTTCCGATAATCTATACAGACTCGCCAACTATTTTGCACACGTGTAGGCACTAGCTCACTAGCTTCATTCTTAACAACTATGACTCCGGATCACTTCAGAACTACTTGAATAGGGCTCACCCACTTGCTGTCCGAAATAGGATATATGATGCCAACATCAAGAAGTTTGATAACCTCTTTCTTGACAACCTCCATCATAAGTGGGTTCAAACGGCGTTGAGCTTCCTTTGTTGGTTTTGCACCTTCCTTAAGCAGAATCCTATGCATACATGTAGCTGGATTTATACATTTGATATCTGCAATGCTCCAAGCTATGGCAGTTTTGTGATCCTTCAGTACTTGGATCAGTTTCTCCCCCTCTTCTGCTGTGAGTTGTGACGATATGATAACCGGTAATGTTTCATCCTCTCCAAAAAATGCATACTTCAGATGTTCAGGAATCGGTTTAAGCTCCAATTTAGGTGCCTGAATCACAGAAGGAAGAGTTTTTTCGTTAGAAGTAGGAAGATAAATAAAATAGGAAGAACACTTACCACGAATTGGTGAAAGAGACTCAAGAGAGGCCACTGTTTGGATTAATTCTTCTTTAATGTGCTATAAATAATTAAAATTTCCATGTGTAATGCTATGCACTAATGCCTTCTCTAAATTATCTTGTCCCACACCTTCATTAAAACAATCCTGCACAAAATAGTCAAACACATCAATAGATAAACAAGATTCTAATTCACTAGGATACCTCATAGCATTGAAGATTCTGAACTTGACGCTTTCCCCATCAATTTCCATGGTTAAGGTACCATCGTAGACATCAATCTTCGTACATGCCGTTCTAAGGCATGGTCTTCCCAATATAAGAGGAAATGCAGTAGGCATAGGGTCATGTTCCATCTCAAGAACAAAAAAGTCAGCGGGAAAAATGAGCTCATTCACTTGCACAAGTACATCTTCCAATAAGCCTTTGGGATATCTATTTGAACGATCTGCCAACTGGATTACTACCTTTGTTTCCTTCAAGTCTCCAAGGTTCAATGACTCATACACTGAATATGGCATCAGATTGATGGATGCCCCCAAATCACACAATGCTCTCCCAAACTCTTTCCCTCCGATTACACATGGAATAGTAAAGCTACCGGCATCTTTCAACTTCGGTGGCAGCTTTCTCTGCAAAACAGTTGATACTTCCTTGCTCAATGCCACAGTTTCTTGATCATTGAATCTCCTCTTGTTCGTACAAAGCTCTTTAAGGAACTTTGCATACTTGGGAACTTGTTTTATGGCATCTAAAAGAGGTAAGTTCACTTGGACTTTCCGGAAAGTATCTAAGATTTCCTTATCAGTTTGCTCTTTCTTAGATTTCATAAACCTATGAGGAAAAAGAACAGGGACACATGAGTTAAATGAATTTTGAACTTCTTTACTTACCTTATCAGAATCTTTTTTGTTCAATTCTGTATCTTTAGGAGACTTTTCAGTTTCTGTTGAAGCCTCATCTTGCTTAAGATTCTTGGTTTGTAGCTCCCCTTGTTCAATTGTGTCTTTTCTAGTCTTCTTTTGCATCCTCGACTGCTCAAAAACTTCTTTTCCACTCCTTAAAGTCACAACATTCATCTGCTCCGCATTTGGATTCACCACGGTTTGGCTAGGCAACCTTCCTGGTTGGTGTTGTTGCCTCATCAAACTTGCTAACTGACTTATTTGGCGCTTAAGGTTTTCAATTGCTTTGTCTAGTTTCTGTTGATGAGATTGAGTAGAGTTAGCTAAAGAAGCAATTAAATCCTCAAGAGACTTACTTGGAACTTGTTGTTGTTGAGGCTGAAATGGTGCCTGTGGTCTTGCTTGAAAGAAGCCAGGCAGACGGTTATAGTTGTTGGGAATAGATTGTTGTTCGTTGTCTTAATTGTTCCACTTTAAGTGTGGATGATCGCGCCATCCTGCGTTATAGTTGTTGGAATATGGATCATACTTTTGCCTTTGTTGCCCTTGAAATCCTCCTAATGCATTAGCTTGCTCAAGACCACCTAGATCCATCAACGAAGGGCACATGTCCGTGGCATGTCCCATCATTGAACATACACCGCACACCTGTTTTGGAGCCACCATAACCTGTTGCACAAGATTAGTCAAGTTATCTAATTGTAATTCAATACTAGAGTTAGCACTTACCTCGTTAACTTTCTTAAGAGGTAGCTCATCTCTCCCTCCAAATTGTCGTGTGTTGCCAGCAATGTTCTTTAGCAATGCCTTAGCATTAGTTGGTGTCTTGTCCATGAATGCTCATCCACTTATTGCATCAAGCATTACACGATCAGTACCACACAATCCTTCATAAAAATATAGTATTAACAGATGCTCTGAAATTTGATGATTAGGACAAGATGCAACCAAATGTGTGAATCGCTCATAGTAATCTCCAAAGGGTTCTCCATGTTGTTGTCGGATTGCACATATGTCCTTCCTTATGCTTGCAGCTTTTGTGGCCGGAAAATATTGCACTAAGAATGCTTGCTTCACCTGCTTCCATGTGTTCATTGATCCCCGGAGGTAAATTGTAAAGCCACTCCTTTGCCTTGGCTTCTAATGTAAATGGGAATGCCCTCAACTTGACTTGCGCTTCATCCACATTTGCTGGTCTCATTCCCAAGCATACCACGTGAAACTCCATGAGATGCTTGTTGACATCCTCTGCTGAGAAGCCATGGAACTTAGGCAAGTAGTGAATCATGCCGGATTTGAGCTCAAATCATCCGTCTGTATTTGGATAGGTGATGCACAATGGTTGTTGATCCGTATTCGGCGTTGCCAACTACCTCAAAGTACGGTTATCAGCCATGCCTTCTTGTGGTTCTTCCTCATCTTCCGAACTCAAATGTAGTGGAGAAGATGGTGGTAAGGACACCGATGCACGCTTCTGCTTGACTTTTCTCTGAAGCTTCCGAAGTGTTCGTTTAAGCTCAGGGTCGTACGAAGCTAGATCAATGCTCTTGGACCTTCGAGTATGCATATACTACGAAGAGTACCTGAAATAAAAACAAAAACAAGAACACTAATGAGAAAAGAAAAGAAAACAACAGAAAAATAAGTAATTAGAAATAACAATCCCCGGCAACGGCGCAAAAAATTTGATAGGATTAAAAGCACACCACAAAGTAGCACACAAATGTCCTATTGATTTTCCTTATTAACACTAAGATTTGTCAATTGTAGCATATGAAAATAAGGGTCTTTCCCGCGGAAGATTATTTTATCTAACTGATCGGATCATATTTATATATATTTTTACTTCAAATTCACTCGTCTTTTCTTAGTTAGTTCCTTATATTTTTGAGCTATTTACGTTATTTTTGTGTTTATAGGATTTGTTTATGCAAAGAAAATAAAAATGGCACAAATGAGTTTTAAATAATAAATTCGTCGAAAATTGCTTTAGTCGTTCTCACTCTGTCATGGGTTATTGGTAGAATTATGTCACGGATTATAGGTCATGGAAGTTAGGCTAAATTTATTAGGTATGCATTAGAAATTATATGATATATCTAAAATTGAAGTGTTTTGCAGTTGGTGAGTAAAGAAAAGTGTGAGTGTGGTGGGTGAGGCAACTTAGAAAATCAGAAAACAAAGGAATAAGAGGAACACACGGATCAGTGGGAGAGAAGTGGAAGGCAGCGAGGCTGCCTTCAAGAAAACAGAAAAATAATAGGGTCAGAGGGCGGATAGAATAAAAGAAGAACGTGCAGGGGGGAAACAGGGAGGCAGAGGAGAGCCTCGGCACGGAGAGAAAGGCAGCTCCTCCCCTTGTGAAGGTTAATTAGTGCAATTCACGGTTAATTTGGGGCGTTGAGATTTACAATTTATTGAAAGAACAACTGAAAATCAATTTAGGTTGCATATGTGTCATGTGTGGAGAAGAACCCTCTAGCTAGTCCGTCACCTATCCTTTCACCTTAATTTCATGTTTTTGTCAATTCTGTAAGTTATTTAAGTTTAATTTACGTCTCGTCAAAACCAAACCCCCCTCATTATTAAATTATATTATTTAGTTAGTTTTCATTGTTTTTAGTCTTTTAATTCAATTTCCGTCTATTTCAATTCCTAGTGTCTAATTTGATTGCTTTCATTATTTTGAGTCTTTCTAAGTGTGTTTCGAGGTATTAGAGTTTTTAGCCTAGTTTTGTGTCCTTGAGTCTTGTTTAATATTTTTAAATTAATTTAGAATAGATTAGCAATCCCTCCTAATCCCCGGCCTAGAACGATACCCTACTTACATCTATACTACAATTGTCAAAAAGAGGGTTTAATTTGTGTGTCAAGTAATTCTCACATCACTAACTACCCAAAATGTCACAAAAACTGGGTTGCTGTCCCTACTGACCAGCCACCGAAAAATAATTATTAGACCGACTTATACTTATCTAAAGTCTACGAAATTTTATATGCAGATACTAGAGACACAAAGCTACACTCACACAAATGTTTGGGATTTTTGGAGTTGATTTGCTATTTAAATTAAATCGAACAAAAACAAAACCGTGAAGGCGTGGTCCGGGCCCAAAGCGGACAATATCGTGTTACGGTGGTGGAGCGGGCCCGGGAAGTGGTCCGTCCCGGGTCGGGATGTGACACGTCGCTATGAACGCGTGGGTGTAAACGGAACGCAATTTGGAATTATAACTGGTTGATGTCCCTACTGACCAGCCACCAAAAAAGAATTATTAGACTAACTTACACTTATCTAAAGTCTACGACATTTTATATGCAGATACTAGACACATAAAGCTACACTCACACAAATTTTTGGGATTTTTGGAGTTTATTTGCTATTTAAATTAAATCAAACAAAAACAGGATAGAAACAAATTTTAAGTAGTTCACAAATTAAGAAAAACGAGTTAGGGGTATTGCTATCCACCACCAAATAATCATGCAAACATGTTATGTTTCATTCAAATTTCTTTTATTTCCGGATGAAGATGCTCAAGTTGGCTCAATGTTAGAACTCAACCTATTACTCTTTCTTACGTAGTATGTTAAGAGAATGGCGTTTTCAACTTAACTTAGTCCCTAGCATGCAATCTAGAATGGCGTGTTCATAGATTTAACAAGTAGAAATCATTAAGAACGAAAAGAGTTTGAGTCATCACAAGGCATCGTAAGTACTGGCGTTGTCTTACTTATCCTAGAAATTGGTTCACATGTTAATCGCAATTAACAAGTACTACTTTAGAACATATGTAGGTCCTCATTCGACAAGGGCAGGCACATACATATTCATAGCATTAGATTCCTAGATATTCTTACTATGTATGCATCCATAGAAAACAAATAAAGAATTCATCAATGAGACAAGTAGTGAACCAAGTTTCACCAATTCATAAAAGTAATTCAACGAAATGTCATAACAAAATTGCAATCATATTCGGGGTTTCAAAACAGCCCTAACTTCTAAAAAATTAGTTACACATAGTTCTCAAAATAAACCAAAAGAAAGACATGAGTTTGAGAAGATAAAACCGAGAGAAGAGAATGCCAAGATTTCCTCCTTCTTTTCCTTCCTTTCTCAACACAGCAGCCTTGCCTTTTTTCCTTCCTTTCTTTCCTTTTTTTTTCTATCTTTTTTTCCTCTAAAGAACTCCCTTTTGCTGCTGCAACCTGCAGCCTTTATGCCCATGCTTGCCGCCCCATTTCTGCTCCATAACTCACCCCACTAACAGCCATTTAGTGATGACAATAAGTGAGAGGAAATGGTAAAACAATTGTAACTTTTTGGGCAACCTTTATGCCAATTACTCCTACTTAATCCTCATCTTTAATTCCATTTCATCTGATATTTGAAGAGGTGTCAGCTGGCTTGTTCTTGGCTGCATCAGTTTTGGCTGCTAGTTTTATTGGATTTATTGCCTTCAATGCAGTTACAAACTGCTCAGCGTCTTGGAAACCTTTCAGTGTTAAAACGGCCATAACTTCTTCTAGAAAAATAATACTAACAATCCGCGAAATGCTCCATAAAATAGATATCCGTAGCTTTCCAAGGATATAAGGCTCATTCTCTAATTCATTCTGAGCTGTTCGCAACTTGCTTCCAAAGTCAGCTGACCTGCACAAGCAGTTTTGACGAATTTGTTACTTAATATCCAACTTGTGCTATTTTTCTTTTCTTTGCTTGACAAATCCTAGAAAACACAAAAACAAAGTAAATAGCTCAAAAATATAAGGAACTAACTAAGAAAAGACAAGTGAATTTGATGTAAAGTATATATAAATATGAGCTTATCATGCATCGATGATGGCATTGGTGCAAATATAAGAAAAACCAAGATTTGGTTATTATGGTTTTTATAATTTTAATACGTGAATTTACAAAAAATGCCTTTCGAAGCAAATACATTGACTTTTGTTGATCGCCTTGTCGTGTCACGTAAGATCCGTTTTTCTTGGCGTATCCTCGTAGCACTCATCGTGTAACATCCCACATCGTCCATAGGAGTGATCTTTAAATGTATATTCCTATCCTTACCTAGCACGAGGCCTTTTGGGAGCTCATTGGCTTCGAGTTTCGTCAGAACTCTGAAGTTATGCGCAATGGCGAAGCCAGGATTTGCCAAGGGGAGGGGCGAAATTCAAAAGAGTGCAAGGTTTAGTCGAAGCGGTTGCTTTCACATTGGAGAGTGCAAAGTTTTGAGTCAATATTCATACCAGAAAATAGTCTCTTCACCAAAATAGTTGTAAGCAATAATATAAAAGCCAATGTAAGAAGCTTCAATTGGCTAGGTTTAGATCTTAAAAAATGTTAGGTGCTAGTCAAATAGCGGACTGGGACCTAGCAGCTAGGTGCCTAGGCAAGATCTAGACAAGAGCCTAGATGGATTTAAATTATCATAAACTAAGCATTAAACAATATTTACATTGTTTGGATGAGGATTTATGCACTGTTTCTTATAGTACCATTCCATTGCCACTAGGTCTGCCAAAATTGCTTCAAGTTTTAACACAACCTACAAACCCATAGACTAAATCATAAGCTGTTATAGCACATACTACATTTACATTGTTCTCCAACATTTTAATGATGCTCCCAGTTACCTCCAACTGATCAAATGGTATCGAAAATAAAACTTCGAAAATCGCAACAGCATAATAAAAGGACCAAACTTTCTAAATTCCAATGATCAAGTGGAGAATGCAGATGGATTCATTGCAAATACTAGAACACATTTAAATCTACAGACCCACATAAATAATCACAGAAATCACACCAAAATCACCACCTAATCATCAAAATCAATAAACAATCCCGGAAATTACTCAATGGCCATTAGCACAAATTGAATTTAAATAATAGCAATTAAATCCCAACGAAAAATTAAACAAAAAGCCAACATACTAGTAAGAAGGGGCTAAATGGAAAGGCGCGGGTTTGATGCTGGGAAATCTTATTTGTTAGGTTGGGAATTAGGGACGGGGAGGAAGCCGAGAGGTAATGGGGGACAAGTGGTCTTCCCATCATATTTATTTATTTATTTTCAAATTAAGCCCAATTGCCCAAACACACCGTTTCACTTACTTTTCCAGGATCGAAACGATGTCGTTTCATCCTGGATTGTTTTTTAAAGAAAAAAATAAAAGAAGTTTTCCCTTCCCTGCGCAGCTATGGAAAACTGCTGCAGTTGCGGCAATTGTGAGCTGCAATCCGGCAAAACCAGAAGGGCGATGGGGCAATAAACCATGATTTCTGGGCATGTTTTCCGGTGAGAGGAGGGCGGACCCCTCCCTGCGCCTTAACAGCTTCCAGCCACTGCGCGCGCAAAGTTTGTGTAGCTGCAGCAAAAAACATGGCTTCATTTCCAGCGAAAGGGGGGGCGAGCACTCGCTCCTGGGCTTCATTTTCTGCGAGGGGAGTGGCGGCCGCCACTCCTTGCCCTCACATGGCTTCGCCATTGGTTAAGCGTGAAGGTGGCTAGAGCACTCCTATGATGAGTGACCTACTAGGAAGTTGCTCGTGAGTTCCCAGAAACAAAACCATGAGGGCGTGGTCAGGGTCCAAAGTGAACAATATCGTGCTTCGGTAGTGAAGCAGGCCTGAGAAGTGGTCCGCCCCGGGCCGGGATGTGACAAATGGTATCAAAGCCTAACCTTGGCCGTGGTGTGCCGACGAGGTCGTCGGGCTCTTTAAGGGGGGTGAATTGTAACATCCCACATCGCCTAGAGGAATGATCCTTAAATGTATATTCCTATCCCTACCTAGCACGAGACCTTTTGGGAGCTCAATGACTTCGGGTTCCGTCGGAACTCCGAAGTTAAGCGAGAAGGTGGCCAGAGCACTCTCATGATGGGTGACCCACTGGAAAGTTGCTCGTGAGTTCCCAAAAACAAAACCGTGAGGGCGTGGTCCGGGCCCAAAGCGGACAATATCGTGTTA
Source organism: Malus sylvestris (assembly GCF_916048215.2). Classification (NCBI taxonomy): domain Eukaryota; kingdom Viridiplantae; phylum Streptophyta; class Magnoliopsida; order Rosales; family Rosaceae; genus Malus; species Malus sylvestris. The sequence continues at coordinate 1,650,581 of NC_062270.1, read as the reverse complement.
CGGTGGTGGAGCGGGCCCGAGAAGTGGTCCGTCCCGGGTCGGGATGTGACACGTCGCTATGAACGCGTGGGCATAAACGGAACGCAATTTGGAGTTATAACGAATGAGTTATTAACAAATGAAGTTGAGGACAAAATGGTCAACTAATTATTTTCTGGAAGGCTCCAAATTTTTGGAGCAAAATCTGGAAAGCCACATGTGTGGCCCAGATTAAAGGGAAGAAAAGAGGGGCGGTTGTCACACCCCAAACCGGCTCCACCGTAGCACGATATTATTCACTTTGGGCCCCGACCATGCCTTCACGGTTTTATTTTTGGAAACTCAGACGAGAACTTCCCAGTGGGTCAACCATCATGTGATTGCTCTCGCCCAAACTCGCTTAACTTCGGAGTTCCAATGGAATCCGAAGCCAGCGAGTTTTCCAAAAGGCCTCGTGCTAAAAGAAGTGAGGTGAGCATGTACATATAAGGCACATCACCCCTTCTCCGTTGGTCGATGTGGGATGTTACAATCCACCCCCTTAGTGGCTCGAGGTCCTCGTCGGCACACTCGCACAGAACGGCAGAGTGGCTTTGATACCATTATGTCACATCCCAAACCGGCTCTCCCGTAGCATGATATTGTCTGTTTTAGACCCCGACCACACCCTCACGGTTTTGTTTCTGGGAACTCACACGAGAACTTCCCAGTGGGTCACCCATCCTGGGAATGCTCTCGACCGAACTTGCTTAACTTAGGAGTTCCGATGGAATCCGAAGTCAGTGAGTTCCTAAAAGGCCTCGTGCTAAAGAAGGTAAGCATGTACATATAAGGTACATCACCCCTTCTCCGTTGGTCGATGTGGGATGTTACAATGGTGGAGATGAAAGATAAAGGAGAGAAATGAGGGGTGGGATGCCCAATCAGAAAGAAGATAAAAGGAGGGGCAGGACGCTCAATCAGAAAGAAGAGAGAGAAGTGAGTGACCAATGGGAAAAAAAAAGCAAGGAGTGGAAATGAGAGAGTTGAGGGGTAGCCAATCGGACTCTCAACCCGTTTCCATGTCACGACCCGATGTTCAGCGGCATTTCTGAAGCCTTTCACGGCATTTTCCTAGCTTTCCACGGACAACCATCACCTGTAAACATCACCACGACATCATTGCTATGAATTTCACCCTAAACTCGATGAGATTTGGTTTCATTTCGTGGAGAATAGCACCGGTGGGTGTGACAGGTCTTATGGCGGCAATCCGTCATTCCTGAAGCAAACTGTGAAATCCCGTTCCTGGATTTCATTATTATAATCTAAATATTTGTATTATTGAGATTTTATATTATTTTTGAGAAATTATATTAATTTATTTGGATTTAGATTTTAATTAAATTAGTTACGAAGTTTGAAGTTTGGAAGGTAATTATCAAAAATTCGTTGACCTTTTGAGATCACAAGTAATGTTTTCGAATAGGTTTCGAAGCCACGAGCGCATAGGCAAAAGCCGTTTGCGAGTCCGAGTTATAACGGTATAATTACAAACGTTGAAGTTGTAAACTATAGATTGTGGGAATTATGTAATTCTCACATGTGGGTTAAAAGTTAAGGGAGTTTAAGAAAGGAGGGAGGGACCAATTAGAAAGGGAGAGCTCTCTGGAAGAAATCCCACCCTAATGGTGAAGTACTCCTGCAGCACCCCTCTTGGTCTTGGGTTCGAGGGTTGGTGTCTTGGTCTTGGGTGCGAAGTTTGGTGTGGTTCTGCTGTTGCCTTTGAATGTGATTAACAAAAAGCGAAAAACGAAAAGAGAGAGAGAGAGGTACAGGGCGATGGTGGTATACGAAGCATCAGAGTGACCATGTCCTTGGGCTATGCAGAGAAGCTTTCCTACATAGAAGATGTGGGCCAAGTCGGAATGACAGAACATTTCGACATGCCTCAAGTTTTGCAAGAAAAAGTGAGAATCTTTTCAGTTTTGTTTTAAATTGCTACTTCTTCTTCTTAAAGTTGACGTCTTTGTTGATCTTCTGGAGTTCTGATGATTAATAGTTAGGTTTGTTGCTTACATTTGCTGCAATTATGGCATTTTGCTGGGGAAGATTGATTTGTTCCTAAAATTTACATGTTGATTAAGATCTGATATCTGGGTTGAGGCATTTATTTGCATTGTGATTAAATTTTACTTGGTGTTTTGATCAATGAGTTGAGCTTTGTAACCCATTTCTTGGCTGCAGCATTACTTCCATACCTGTGTTTTGGTGATCCCAAACATCTATTGTCTTAAAGAGGTATACCTTATCAGCTTAACGGTAACACGTTCGGTTGTAATGTAGTTGAAGTATGCCGGTGGAGTGAACAAAGATAAAATCTGAGTATCCATTAGTTCCCATAATTGGGACATTGCGATAATCTTTATTGATACCTTATAGGTTTATTTAAACATTTTTTTTAGGTACTATGATATGCTTGCTAACTGCAATTTCCATTGCACATTTTTCTGCTTTGTGTGCTTAGCTTCATGAATCATGATATCTCATTCGTGTGTTCTAATATATGCTTATTATGCTAACATCATGTGTATGTATCTATTTTCCTTTTTTGGCAACGGCAAATTAATTGTTAACCGCCACCTAATTCTAGCAATTGGCGGAGATCCAATCGACGGATTGCGATGAGATTTTAGTATGTTGTTTTTTGAGCATAATGTGGACCTTATGAAGCTGCGGATCCGAAATCTGATGTGCGGATCTTTCGGATCGAATTTTGTAGAGTTGTGAACTCTATTGTTGAACGAGAGTTGACTTTTGGTCAACATGTCTCAAAACGTTCTAAATACTATAATTAGTACTACGGGGGACTAATTGAAGTCTAGTGGGCTTACATTGGTTAGAGAGTGACTTGAGTATATGTGATATGGTTATTAACTTATTTTCTTTTATTAATATCGTATGTGATTATGTCTTGGTATTATAAATGAGATTTCTATTGAAATGTGAATTTTATATATTTAGCCATAGCCCTATGTTTATTAAACATGATTTGGCTTGTGTACTGATGATGATTGCGATATGTGATTTGACTTGCATATTTGAAAGGTGGTGGATGTGCATAGATGGTATGATATGATAAAATATGAGTGACTTCAATATATGTGATATTGGTAATTACCCATGTTTTCATAATTATGATCCTGTGTGGATATGAATTGGTTTTATGAATATGTTTTTATTGAATTATTATTTCCAATACTTAGACATCTATATATGTTTATGAAATGGGGTGTGGCGTGTATATTTGAAATATGGTTTGATTTGTATGATTGGCATGTTGTGAGGAAATGTGAGGACTAGTAATGGACCGTTAACCATTGTGATGGGGATTTGTTGCTTCGATATTGTTTCGTTTCCCGCTTCGTTGATTAATTCTAAATTTAGTATTGGTGCCTAATTTCCCTTTTGTTGAACTTTTGTAAATTAAGTAACCTGTGCTTGTCTCATTTCTTTGAGCCTTCGTACATTATGGTTGTTGGCCTTCCGTGATTCCGTTGAGTGATGGTCCGGAATCCCTTCTACTCCACGATTCCGTTGTGTGATGGTCCGGAATCGTATTCTTTTGGATTCCGTTGAGTGATTGTCCGGAATCGTATCCTTTCGGATTTCGTTGAGTGATGTTCCGAAATCCCTTTTACTCTGCGATTCCGTTAAGTGATGGTCCGGAATCGTATTCTTTTGGATTCCGTTGAGTGATTGTCTGGAATCGTATCCTGATTTGGATTCCGTTGAGTGATGGTCCGGAGTCCCCTTTGGTGCTTTGATTCTATTGGATGGTCCAAAATCCCCTTTCCTGAAATGCAGTCTTCGGCCAAACCGTGTCGCTGTAGCCCTGCATTTCGGTCTATGATATGTGATGTTGATTGATGTGATTGTGAATGATGTTGGTTATGATTGTTGCCATTATGATTAGACTTGTTGACCAATGTGGCTAGATAATAACATTGTGCTTTGTTGACCGTTCTTTGAGACGTTGCATACTATGATTTGCGGTGATATGTGAAACATGATGATTTATGTGATGGATGAAGTGGAAATGTTAATCGTCATGTGGGATTGTTATGTTGGATATCAATGTATTTGTTATGATTAGGCTTGTAGATAAATATGGCTAGAAAATATGTTGTGTTTCATCGTTGTTCTTTGATTTATCACATAATATGCATTGTGGTATATTGTTGGGACAAAACGTTTTATGTGATGGATATTGATTGTAGTGAAACAATGAACTACGAATGACTTGATTCCTATTGAGGGTACGTAGGTAGTCTAACGAGGAGGTTAGATGCAACCATAAAATATACAAAAATTTCTATGAGATTTGGATCTTGAACTATGCTATGTACATATCTCGGAGGCGGGGTAGGTTGAGATACGGGTATTTGGTGACGTCATGTGTCGATTCTGGACGTATATCGGGATCGGGGCGTGACACAAACTCAGTCAACCACCACCATTAATAGACTCTCCTCAATCTCAGGAACAAAGTCCATGCAGTGGTTGGGGCGTCGAAACTTGTTTGGAGTCGAATCAAGAACCACCTAGTTCTAGGGTTCCGACAGGTTTTAGTGGAATTAAAGCTTTTCCTGGCCAAATTGGCCTAAGTCATAGGTATGAAGGTTGTTCCTCTCATCGAGATCTTCATTTCTGTAAAATTTGAGAATTTTTAGAGTTGTTGGATTTTCTGGCGAGTTGGGACAGCTGACTGTCACGCACGACAGCGCTTGGAGGAAAACCCGAGGTTCCTCGACGTGCCGAATCTGAATCTGCCATCTGTTTTCCAAAATTATAACGTTTTAGTAGAGTTTTACTAAAAGGTCCCTATTTGTGTTTTAGGTGCGTTAGCAGGAAAGGATTACATCCTCGATAGTTCGAGCGGTTCTCGGGCAATAAAATCAATGAGTGGACCCCTTCATAACTTAAATATTTTTTATAAAATATTAGCCTAGCATGCATTTCATAATTCATGCATTTAATACGTTTTATATTATGTTTTCCGGATTTATATAATTATGGTTTATATCGAATTCATGGTTTAATTGCTTTTACGGAATATCTTCATGATTTTATTGAAATTACATTTATGAATTATGGGATTTGCATATATGGATTTCTATTGATCTCGAATATGACTTATATTATGAAGTTACGAAGATGATTTATTTTATAGATTTGTGAACATGATTTGTCATGGATTTATGATACGAGATTTTGAAATATGTTTTTAGTACTTATCTAGTGGGTTATTACATGGCACATCCGCACACTACGTGTATTGTCTATGGCCATAGGACACAGATGATGGAGGAGTGAGATATGATATATTATATACCCCCAGCTTCACCGTCGAAAGCGGTGTCAAACAACTTCACTAGCCACGGCTAGTGTCGGTGTGGATGTAGGCTATTTTATTCAGTTTCACCTTCGGGTGATGGACAGGTTATGCAGCTTCACCTTCGGGTGATGAACAGGTACTGCCTTCGGGCAACTATGATAACCCTGGTGGAGTACTTCACTGATGACATATATGGATTTGCCTTCGGGCGACATTCTTAGCATTTTTTAGCATGGTTTTACATATATTGATTTTACGAACATATTTCATTGCATGCTAGGGTTTTTATAAAACTTATATGTAGTATTATATATATTTTCAAAACAGGGGGTTAGTATGTTTAGAAAGAAAATGATTTTTCTATTATTAGTATTATTAAATTAAATTTTGGTCCACTCACATTTTCTGTTTCTGCGCCCCCCTCAGGAGTTAGGATCGAGACACATGATCCCATCGTTAGGACACTTCGGCTTAGCTATCCTCGAGTCTCCTCAGTATAGGTATCATTTCCTTCTTTGTATCTTTTCGTAGTAATTCGTTGTATGCTCTGAACACGTTCCTGTTTTGGTATAATCGTTCTAATCATATATTCTTTATTTGCATGCATGTTTTAAATGGCTTCGTCACCCTTGGGTGTTAGTCAGCACGTGCTTTCCCTGATATTTGGGGATATCGAGGTTGAGGCGTGTCATTTGGACAATGGGAATCCAATTCCATGGTTTCATTTCTCTTTCGCACCTGGGTTCACCACACGATTTTTCGGAGCTTATGGCTCTTTCATGTTTAAGATCCGAAGATTTACGCAGTTCCAATTCCTAGACAATGTACAAAATCTCTACTTCAGTACTTCTTTAGGGCGAAGAAACAGAACATCCTGTGGTATAGCTCCTTCCTATCCATGGGAGATTTTTTAGAGTTTCTGTATCTTTTCCATTAATCGTATTGTGATTTATTAACGTGACATGCATCGGAGTAAGTTCAAGTTCTATCATAAATTGGCAATATTGGTAATAGTTTAATTACTTATAAGTACATGCAAAGTCCATTCTTTTTCCGATGTGGAATTCATACTCTCAACCTCTCCCACATGTGGAATTCATACTCCCAACATGCGTTCCAAAAGTGTCGAAGACCTCGACAAAGATTCAAGACTTTAATAAACCTTTGAATTCAATCTGCAGTGAGAAATTATCAACATAGAAAAGAATCAATATGTGTGACTCTACAGCCCTGAAGATAATGCCTCAACATTCTTCTAGTTAATTATTGTGGCTTGGCTTTTAAAGTCAAGAAAAAACATACAGTTGTGAAACAAATCAACATGGTAGGCCATCTAAGTACTAGTACTACTGCATTTAACGGTAATTGCTTTTGTTTAGGTAAATAAATTCATTGAAAAATCAAAAGTGCACAATTACGAATACTTAATGAAATAGTTGTTGATATGATTTTACAATTAATTCTGTTTATACCATATTTAGGGCCTCGTATTTAGATCTCGTATAAATACTCGAGGGACTTAAATGTAATTATGTAATAAAGGAATGGGCAAATATGTAATTAGGGGAGGAGCCCTTATTCTATAAAAGGGCCTCCTCACCCTCACAAACCCGAAGCCTCTCACCCCCTCTCAAAGCTTCCTCACACCCCCTAAGCTCTAAGCTCTCTCTCTCCCTCTTCAACAGAGAAATACAATACAATCAGTGTGGACGTAGCCCAAACCTTGGGGTGAACCACGATAACTCTTGTGTCATTTACATTTCATGCAGATTCACGGTCGGATTTACGTTGTTCCAAGACCATCCGGTTTTGTGCATCAACATTTGGCGCCGTCTGTGGGAATCGACACGAAAAGTTATGTCAGTTCTCTCTCAATTTTTCACCTCCACCGTGAATCTGCAAAAAACCCAACAACCAAAGCTTTCCGAGTCAAGAAATCCTTCAAGCTCAGGCTTTGCTCTTCCGCATCGAGTGGGTCTTCTTCCAGCTTTTGAGGTCCGGTCTTCGAGTCCAAAGAGGAAGACTAATTTCACACCAGGACAAATCTGAGGTCCGGTCTTCGAGACCACCGACAAATTTGAGGCAGAGACTTGGACACGCCCTCCCCCTGCATGCATCTCTTTGCCCAACCTACCAGCCTCGGACACTCCACCATGCACAGGTTTCCACAGGTCTCCAGTGCATAGAACCAGCTACAGAAAGGGATAAGTGCCACGTCCACTAGGCCAAAACTCTCACCCCCAAAGTAGGTCTTGTCCCTTAGCTCGTTTTCCAGCAGCTTAAAGCACTCTATCAGTTTCGTCTTTGTTGCCTCTTGGAGGAATGAAGGACCAGAAAATTATGCAATACAGATGGAGGAAGGAGCGAAGTTTGTTCAAAAGTGCATCAACATTGGCGAGTGGAGAAAACACAATCACCCCGAGAAGCTTCGCCAATTGGACAATTCTCTCCGAAGAGTGTTTGATGTGCTTAAACTGCAGAGTATGACGGTGCGCTCTCGAATAAAAGAGAGTTTGAAGATGAAAAGTAATCAGCCTTAAAATGGTTAAAAGTTCGTCTGGGGTGCCTTAAGCGCCACCGTTCACAGTCAGGTTGGATTTGCCGTTGAAGGAGTTGAAGATGAAACTCCTTAAGGATGAACAGGTGTCTATGCTTGTGTTGACTGCTGCTGGAGGATGCGGGAAATCCTTGCTGGAACGAGAAACTCGTCTTCAACATCGACGACCCATCTCACCTCTCCCACAAACCCGTCAACATTGTCGCTTACAATGACAGAAAAACCGATCACTTTCCTCCCTCCTTCGACGGACCACCGTCGTCTCTGCAATATCATCAACTTCTTCATCAGCAATAGTGTCGACTCTCTCACCGCTCGGCGATGCAAATGGAAAGAGCTGGACACTGGGCTGCCTGTACCTGATCGGGCACTGCCTGTCGTGGTCCCCCTGGCTCATGCTGCAAGCCTCGGTTCTGAAGAAGTACCCAGCTCGGTTCTCGGTAACGACGTACAGGTGTTTCTTCGGTCTTATACAGTTCATCATTATTGCTGCCGTTTTTTAAAGAGATACAGGAAGGAAGGGAAGAGAGCACACTGGCGTTGATCGTACTGTCCAGATCCACTGGTTTTCTGGATCAGACGACCCGAAGCCATGGCTCCCAAACGTCCAAGGTCCAAGCTTGATCATGAACCCAAAGCTAAGCGCCAAAAGTCGCGCGACAAGCCACTTAAAGGCGGCGGACCAAAATGTAATTGACAGTGAAGCGAAAGCATAAGTCCACAGCATGATAACTGAACATTCTGAGCTCGAGGACAACATAAGCGCAATGAGCTCCGAGGACGACAGAAGCGTGACGAGCTCCGGTGAGCCGCGCTGGCGAGAGGATAGCTCTTGCTGCTAGTGGCCCTGAAAGCTGCCTTTTGACTTTCCAGAAGATGATGTAAAGACAAGCGAAGATGCCCCATCATTTTGTCGGCACCAAACGTCTCCACTTTCCAGTGTGGGAGAATATTATGGAGCCTTGGGGGTGGATTCGTGGACCATGCAGCAGAAAAGAGGAAACAAAAACAAAAACAAAAACAAAAGAAAAGAGCAAAGCAAAAGTGAAAAGAAAAAAGGAAAAGAGAAAAGAAGAAAAACAAAAGATTTTCCTATTATTATGATTCCTTCTGTCTGCCAGCAGAAAAACACTGCAAAAGCAAAAAATAAACACCCTACCAGAATGATGTAATTTATTTTTATTATCTTTCGGAGACATCTGTATAAACCCCATCAGAGGGTAATATATATAAACCCCATCAGAGGGTCAAAAAAAAAAAAAAAAAAAAAAAAAAAAAAAAAAGGGAAAAGCCCAAAACAAATGGGCTGACATGTTGTGGAGGGCAAAGGCCCATAGGCCTGAAATAGCACCAACCAGGTCATCAAAAGTACGCCTAGTACTCCAAATTATACTTGAGCACTACTCATGTCATTCATACATAAACATTCATGAGCATCACTCATGACAATCATACATAAACATTCATGACCATCATTCATGTCAACATTCATGAGCATCACTCATGCTAACATTCATGAGCATCACTCATGTCAATCAACATAAACATTCATGAGAATCACTCATGTCAATCAGCTTCAAAAGCTTAATTTACAGAGCTTTAGCTTCAAAAGCTTAATTTACAAAGCTCTAGCTTCAAAGCTTCAAAGCTTCAAAGCTTCACTTACAAAGCTTCAGTGCAGGGTATACAAATACCGCATCCGAACAACTGCCACTTCGGCCCATACATGGATTCAATTTGAAGTCTCCAGCCAACAGACTCTATTGACCGAAGACTTGGGGGACTACATTATGTACCATATATTGGGCCTCAACTGGGCCTCATGAAAAATACTCGGGGGACTTAACCCATCATTTATATATTGAGGAACGAGCCCTTATTCTATAAAAGGGACTCCCTCACCATCATTAAAGAGCATCAACTCTAGCCCATCATTTATGTATGAGGAACGAGCCCTTATTCTATAAAAGGGACTCCCTCACTTTCATTAGAGAGAGCACCACCCATCATTTATGTATTAAGGAGCGATCCCTTATTCTATAAAAGGGACTCCCTCACCTTCAAACGCCGCAAACCGAGCTAGCCAAGGCAACATAAGCCACGAGCCGAGCAGCCTCGCAGTGTATGCTACTTCTAGGTGAGCGTCATTTCAGATTGAGCACTGCCTCATATCGAACATCAGTTCAAGACAACATCTAGTTACTTCGGCCCACACATGGACTAAATTTCAAGTCTCCAGCCAAAAGACTCTCTTGACTGAAGACTTGGGGGACTACTGTTTATACCATATTTAGGGCCTCGTATTTAGATCTCGTATAAATACTCGAGGGACTTAAATGTAATTATGTAATAAAGGAATGGGCAAATATGTAATTAGGGGAGGAGCCCTTATTCTATAAAAGGGCCTCCTCACCCTCACAAACCCGAAGCCTCTCACCCCCTCTCAAAGCTTCCTCACACCCCCTAAGCTCTAAGCTCTCTCTCTCCCTCTTCAACAGAGAAATACAATACAATCAGTGTGGACGTAGCCCAAATCTTGGGGTGAACCACGATAACTCTTGTGTCATTTACATTTCATGCAGATTCACGGTCGGATTTACGTTGTTCCAAGACCATCCGGTTTTGTGCATCAACAAATTCTAATCTGAATCGACTAATCCAGTTGAAATGGTGGTTGTCATCCAATAGTTAAATTTTCTAAGTTCTCTTCTTAATTTGGAAAACTTTTTTCTTACTTGTTTGATAATCATTTCAATTTTCAAAAAAGTTAAATAAAAAAGCAAGTTAAAAATAAGGCCAAATTTTGAAGGAAAATGATAATCGCACACAAACTTAGCTATTTATATACTCCTGTTTAATTATTGCCGTGAATTTTGTTTGGTTTATTCAATCTAATAGCTAGAAATAGCCACTTTGTAATACGGTCTAGTGGTAGCAATACTGTGATCCAAATTCGCTTTTGACAAGAATCAAATCTAAAACGTCTAACTTACAAGTGAACAAAAATATCATTAAACCGTAGTATTAAGTGACAATTCACCTCCCATTTTGAAAACTCAAAAAAATTTAGCTGTCAATATTCATTTTTTGAAAACTAAAAACAGTTACCAAATATATATTAATTTTCATTTTTTCATAAAAGTGAAAACTGAAAATAAAAACGAAATTATAAGTGGCTCCTATTTACGTTATGCACGAATTACCTTAACTTGATTGCATGATGATTGCATCAAAAAACCTGTCTAGTGATTACAAGTATTGTGGGACTCATTGTCAAAGTATGTAAAACCTTCTTTTTTACCAAAAAAAAAAAAAGTACGTAAACCTTGTAATGTGAACTATTTTCACTCTCTACCACTGATTTTTCATTCTATATATTGCATACATGAAAGCAAAGAAATTTCAAATATTGTGGACAAATATCTAAACCCACCTACCATTTTAAACCTACTTTTTTAGTGAAAACTATAGCAATACGAAGGGACATATGAATTAATATGAATTGAAAAACATGGCTCACTATCTCCTAGTGCAAGATTTGAAAACCCTAGTTGAAGCATGTCTCCTCAATTGAAGCATGCCCCGCATCAAAAAGTTAAAAACCTCGGTTGAGGCACTAGATTGTCTTTACCCCGAATTGGAACAATAAATCTAAAACGCTAAAGTTGCGGGTTGGCCCAACTATTGGTTTGCACATGTAATCAGTATTTTGTTTGATTAGTAGTAAGCTGATGAACCGTTTCTAGAACTTTGATTACTTTTGATGCCGTGTCTCTAAAGTCATCAAACTTTTGATGCCCTTGTGCAACTGATGCTTTGAAGTCTATCTACATTATCTACACTTATTTTTCTTCTACATATGTAATGGATCAGCCTCTCCATAAAATGGGGGTAAGGCTAGCCGACATTCACCTCTCCCAGACCCTGCGTAAAACGGGAGCCTTGTGCACTGGGTACGACCTTTTATATGTAATGGATCTTAGCGACGACAACTTCTTTGGCATCATTCCAGACGAGATTCCAGCCTCACCAACTTGGAGAGACGATTCAGACCTCTCAGGAAATCATCTATCCGACATATTGTCTTTACCCGAATTGGAACAGTGGACTTAAAACGCTGAAGTCGCGGGTTGGCTCAATTATTGGTTTGCACATATGATCATTATTTTGTTTGATTAGTAGTAAGCTGATGCCTTGTCTCTAAAGTCATCAAAGTCGGAAAGGAATAATCCGAAAATCTTGTATGAACCCTCTCGTGCAATTGATGCTTTGAATTCTATCTACATTTTCTACACTTATTTCTTAAGTATGTAATGGATCTTAGCGACGACTAACTTCTTTGGCATCATTCCTGACCAGATTCCAGCCTCACCAACTTGGAGAGACGATTCCGACCTCTCAGGAAATCATATATCCGACAGAATGCTAATGACACTATCGGAGTCTTCGTCCAAGGCCTCAATGCACTGCCGTTGAGGCCCAAGGGCAACCCGAGACTTCACCTCAATGCACTGCCGTTGAGAGCAACCCGATACTTTGCAGGTCCCCGCTTTCGAATTAGTGCAAGTAATAATACAACTTAGAATATGGAAGATGTATGCGAAAATTGTAAATGTTGAGACTGAATCCCACATTATGTAAATTAGGTTACTCCTCATATTGTCAATTAGTTGTATGGTGAAATCTCAACTTTTTTTTTAATAAATTTACCAATCTTTGCACCTAGAAGTCTCCGTAATTTACAGTTATTTCACATCACAATATTCCTTTTTCTCAAAAAATCAAAAAACAAAAATAAACAACTGTGGGACAACTCAAGTGGTAGGGTACGGGTACTTACCTTGTCAGGGTTTTTTATTTTTATTTTGTTTTTTTAGAAATGAGGGTCTGAAGCAATATGAAGCGTTTTATGTTCACCTTTTTAGCCCGAGAGACTCTTGGCTCCGTTTGTGTTCACCTTTTTAGCTTGACTTGGATCAAGCCGGATCAGCTTGACTTGGATCAAGAAGAAAAGGAATATGAAGCGTTTTATGCATTTGGATATGGGACTAAAGAGATGTGTGTGTTTCTTCTGTTTTATATAAATAGACCCCTTATTAAAAAAGATCTCCATTTTTTTTTATAAAAATAGAGACTAGTTCAGGGCCCTATTTCACATCAAACTTCAACTATTCGAAATGTCTATTTTTCAAGTTGCGTTTCATCATCCTTAAAAAAATATTATTCATGACAGAAATGTTTGAGACATATAATTAAGTTCAAAAAAATTAACAAACACTATGTTCTAAGAAATATTAAAATTTCATCACGACAATCAAATAGGTAAATAGTTTCGAATTAAATTGTTTTTTTTGCAAAAATATTTTATAAATGAAGACTAAATAAATAAATAGTTTGGACCGTTGGTTTGAATAAATCATCTTACCCAACTAAAAAGAAAACAAAATTCTCCATTGGTTTTCCTTGCTCATGACTTAATTAAACCATTGAGAATCAACTTAGATAAGTGGCCATGTGTCCATCTGCAAAATTGTAGCATTCTTTGTGTTAATTGTTATATCATTGAAATTTCAAAGTCAAAAGACAAAAAGAAAAAAGAAAAAAAAAAGAGAAATGCTAAGGAATTATTTTTGTCACCTCGTAGTTTAACGTTAATTTCCGTATTATCATTATAAAACATTGTGTAAAAAAACATGAAGTGACATATAATCAATGAAGATTTCTACTTTTGAGAGAGTCCCTTCATATTTCTCAAGAAAAAAAATACATAGTAGTGTAATAATTCATGCATGGTACATCTACGCCATTCTATATTAAATCATTATTGCGCGTAACTGTGCCTTTTTTTTTTTATACAAATGGCATTTAGAGAGGAAAAATTGAGCACATAACCTTGACTTATAGGTCCCTTTCACGTAACACTAATACTTTTTTAACCATATAATTATTCGTTGTTAGTTCATAACGCTTTCTACTCGAAACATTTTTATCAAACAACCATTTTTACAACAAAAGTCTCTTTAACTTTTCCAAAAGAACGAACCCAAAGTCAATGCAAACCTTTTAATACGTTCTTATACTTTTTATTTTTAACTATATAATTATTCATCTGTTAGTTCATAACACTTTCTCCTTGAAGCACTTTTATCAAACAACCATTTTTTACGACAAAAGTGTTTTTAGCTTTTCCGAAAGCACGAACCCAAAGTCAATTTAAACCATGTAATACGTTCTTATACTTCTTATTTTTAACTATAAATTTTTTTTTCTATTAGTTCATAACACTTTCTACTCGAAGCACTTTTATCAAACAATGGCAAAAGTGTTTTTAGCTTTTTGTTGCGAAAATTAGACAATCAAAATTAACCCCATTATGTCTCGGATTTTAGTGCTCGCAAATATACGAATCGTATGATAGTATAGCTTATAAGCACGGATATCGTTCCACAAAGATCAAATTGATTCTAAAATTCTTACTAACTAAATTGAAACTAATATAATGAAGAAGCTTTAACGAAAAAGATATGATATTTGAATTAAACTAAAATAAAACAAAGCTTGAAAATAAAATGCATAGAAATAATAGATTGAAAACATAAGAAAATAAGACCTAGAGCATCCAAATTCACCAAAACCAATTCTACTTAATTCCCTTAATATGTTATGCTCAAGTAGTTTCCCAATAATGATGATCAATTTTCCCTAAATTATCCAACCGTCATGGCATCTGGTTGCATCAAAACTATCTTAACATGTTAAGCCTCTATGACATCTAGATGAATTTAAACAAGTAAGAACTCATTAAGCTCTATGGAAAGTGCTTGAAAATCACATAAACCGCAATTGCATGGCATATATGTGTTTATGGTATCAATTGCAAGAAGCTAAACCCAAGTTAAGTATGACATCTACTCTAATTTGCATCAAAACAACTTAACTAAAACTTAGATGGTGATCAAAACAACTCTAACTTGCATTAAAATTGAGAGACCATTTCTCCAGTTGGATTAAAGTTGAGGGATCATTGCTAGAATTTTTCTCATTTGGTTTACCATATTTGCCCCTAGATTCGGCCTCATGTGCATGGCACATGATTCATTTTGACAAGAGTTCTAACGGAATTGAAGAAAATGATCATATCAGCACGTTTTAAGGAGTTAAGGGATCAATGGTCATAGATTTTTAGTTCAGGGGCCGTTACTCCAATTGGATTAAAGTTGATGGACATTTGCTACAATTTCCTCAAATAAAAATCAAGCGCATTACGAATAGAAAAAGATATTCAATATGAAATAAAAACTTGATAAAACAATGCCACAAAGTAATTAAATATTCATGATCATACTACATCGAAGCCCTAGAAAAGATATAAAAAATCTAGCTTTCTTCCTCCTTGCCGCAACCTTCTCCAATACGAAAATTTTCATTTGGTTGAATCCCCTTATCACAAAGAATATCTCTTTTTATAACCCACGGCAATAAAAATAAATCCTACTAAATTCTAATGAAAAACCCACTGAAATTATAACTAATGGACTTTAAGTTTTTATTAAATAAAAATAAAATAAACGGAAATAATAAGAACAAATAATCATGTCTCTCCTTAAATCCATTGAATAGCATTTCCATGTATATTCAAAACCTTTGTAGTCTCATCTTCATATTGTAATACATATGTTTTGGCACAATTAATTAGCCTTGTGCGCAGCTGGAATTACTTTAGACATCCGAAATCACCATTTTCCACTTCTTTTTTCGCACGGATTTGGATCCCATCCGGATAAAATGGTGAGGATCACATTTCAATCATTCATCATATATCGTCTGATAAAAAATCATTTGAATTTTTTTATTTAAAATTAAACATCAATAGTACCTGAAGAAAAATAACCACACAATGTAAATGGTTAGAATTTGAGAATTCCTAGAATCTCCACAAAGAGAATCCAAAGAGGATCGTCATTCTTTTCGCACAACTCTGATATTGAAGTCTATATATTAAAACAATTAAATTTAGTATATTTACACAAATTCCTAAAAAGAAAATACGATAATAATATATGAAAATATATCCACGTCACTTTTCCGAAAGCACGCACCCAAAGTCAATGTAAACCTTGTAATACGTTGCCAACCCATGTTCTGCAGGTTTGTTTCTTTTCTATATAAGTGGAAAGCAAAGACTTCAAACTCAAACATCGCTCACAAGAATTCCAACCATCACCTAAATCTGTCGGGAGAAATCCCAGCATCAATATCAAGTCTCCATTTCTTGTCTTCATTTACGGTTGCTTACAACAACCTTCAAGGAATAATACCATCCGGCACTCAAATCGAAGGCTTGAATGCCACTGCATTCGAGGGGAACCAAGGACTTTGTGGTGCCCCACTTCCAAACAAATGCCAAAAGATGAATACAAGTAATGGACATGGATCCTCTCATGATCCAATTGTCCTAATTCTAGGGATCCATCAATCCGAGTTATTGAAATTTGATTCAACGGTTAAAGTTATTATAACTTTTAAAGTGGACTCATGTTTGTAGCCGTTTGATCAAATTTTAACGGCCTAGATTGATGGATCCCTAGTATTAGGACAATTGGATCCGGAGACAATTCATGTCCACAAGTAATGACACTAAAGATGTGCACACTAGTAATGAAAAAGGAGTTCGGTGGTTTCATTTTACTGTGATTTTTTGTTTTATTTTCGAATTTTGGGGAGTTTGTGGCTCTTTGGTGTTTGATCTTGGAGACATGCGTATTTCCTATTTCTGAGCAATGTTAAAGATAAGTTCCTAGCGATGGCAAATTAAGAAATACGATTAATGTTTGTTAATAGTTTTTTCTATAATAATTTGATGGCATAAAGCCCCACTTTCACAGCTAGAAATTACTATTTCCCCGATAAAAAGGAATTTTGTAAATAAACTTTAATCGTTGGAATTCATACATTCGGTTGCCAAAAACAGTAACGTTTTGGTTCTTTAGAGGCTTTTGCTTGACGAACAGTGTCACACTCTGATCCCGAGATACATCCGAAATCGACACGTGACGGTAGATTGTAGGGGGATGCCAGGAAATACAAATTGAAATACTGAACTGAAAATAACAATAATCACATCTTTTTAAAGAAAGTATAGGGGTAACCTAACACTCCAAGCTCCTTCAACTCTGTTTGCTACCCCGATGCTCCTCGTATCTACTAAAACCTGCACAATCGCCCCTACACCATGGGAATGGTGCACTGGGTAAACAACAACCCAGATAAGCCGCGAAGCTCATGTGAGTCACAATAATGCAGTGTATGTGATAATATTAAAAATCATGCATCGATCATGGTTTATATACATCAAATATAAAATCATATTTTATGTAATCATAATCAAGTCACTGAAAATCTCGAATGAATCACCCAGACATCCAACGGCTCGTCTGAAACAAGTCACAAAAGCTCACAACCATAAACTCATACAACACAATGAAAAGTAGGGCTAGAGCGACACAGTTCAGCCAAAGCCTACATCTCTGAAGCTATCTCAATCCAAACTCAATCTGAAGAATCAACAAAGCAATTAATCGGGTTTCGGACCTCTCAATGGAACCATAATACCAAACGAGATTCCGGACCACTCAAAGGAATCTAACCAAGATACAATTCCGGACCACTCAACGGAATCGCGGAGTAGAAGGGATTCTGGACCTCTCAACGGAATCTGAGTCGATACGATTCCAGACTTCTCAACGGAATTGTGGAGTACAATGGATGTCGGACCACTCAACGAAATCCAAGCTGGATACGATTCCGGAGCACTCAATGGAATCGCGGAGCACGAGGGATTCCAGACCACTCAACAGAATCTAGACGGAGCCGAGAACATGACCACTCAACGAAACCCCAGCGAAAACCCAATTCTGGATCCCTCAACGGAACTGAGCGGAAGTTCAAGAATATAACAATGGCTCAAGGAAAAAATACATGAACCAAGTACTCAATTTACAAGGGCTTAACGAAATGAAACAAAGCACAAGTATTAAATGTACAACGGCTCAACAAAACGAGAAATGAAATAATGAAACGAGGGGTGAAACATGTTTCGAAGCAACAAACCCCATGACAATGGGTTCATGGTCCACTACCAGCCCTCACATTTCATCACATCAGGCCAAACATACAAATCAAACCATATTTCCAATATGCACGTCAAATCACATTTCATAAAACTACATCGATGCCTAAATATTAAAAAAAAAACAATTTTATAAAAAACATAATTATAAAACCAACTCATATCCACACAGGATAAAAGTTATGAAAATAGGGTAATCACCAATATCACATATATTAAAGTCACTCACTTGGAGTTCGCACTACGACTCCCTAGCACGAATATCGAGGCGTCACGAACGATCGTTAACTAGAACAAATATCAAATCACATCTCAAAAAATTTTAAGTGATAAACCACGTAACTTACATAAAACACATCCCCAAGGATGTTCCAGAATGATTTGGGATCAGTTGACCAAAAGTCAACTGTCGGTCAAATGTCAACCATCGGGTCCACAACCCTAGCAATTCAATCTGAAAGATCCGTCTATCGAATTTCGGATCCGCAACCTCCTAAGTTCCACATTATGCTAATAGAACAACATACTAAAATCTCACCACGATCCGACGCTCGAATCTCCACCAATCGTAAATTCAAGTAGCGGTCAACGTTTGATTTAACAAACTTAAAAATCTAATTCGAGAAGATCCGTACATCGGATTCCCGATCCGTAAGTTCATATTGTCCTTAAATATTACGTACTATTATGTATTAAAGTTTAATGACGATCTAACGATTAGATCATCGATTGCCATAATGTTCAAATGGCGGACCTTAACGAAAATATTCACAAGCAATGAAATTTTGTCAATCAGATGTCAAATATGGAATCGGGGCATTAAATTTAGCTTAGGGTGGTCAGGGGATGTCTCGGCCCAAGCACTGCGTGGACGAACACCTCGACTCGCCAGAAAATTCAACTACTCTAAAAATTACCAAATTTCATAGAAATGAAGATCTCAATGAGTAGAGCAAGTTTTATACCTGTGACCAAGTCCAATTTGGCCGGGAAAAGCTCCAATTTCACTCAAACCCGCCGGAAACCCTAGAATGGGTGAGCTTCGATTCTCCTTCCTCGGTGCTCTGACGCCCCTACAACTTTTTGGGTCTTTTTCCTGAGTCCAAGGGGAATTGATTAAAGGTGGTGGTGGGTGGTGCAACTCGTCGGAACGGCGGAATCGCCGTTAAACTCCACCAGTCACCCGCACGATTTTACACTATTTTGGACTTAAAAATCCTCAAATTTGGGTGAATAAGGTAGATGGGAAGTTGTGGAAGAGGTTGCAGGTGGTGGATGGGTGAAAATCGCCTAAAAAATGGTTGAGAACCGCCGGAAAACACCCCAGGTTGAAACCAGGTTGCTACGCGGGGATGGGTAGACGGGAAGGGTCTTTCTCTCTCCCCTCTCCTGATTGGTTCTCCATCCTTTAATTTGATTGGTCACTTGTCCTTGTAGCTGATTGGTCCCCATATTTTTGCTTAAATCTGATTGGGCTTCTTTCCCGTGGGAGTTTAATTAATTAAAAAAGAACACGAATTCGAACGCCCATAACTTTTCCGTTATAATCCAGATTCGCTAACGGCTTTCGTCTATGCGCTCGTGGTTTTGAGATCTATTCGAAAACATTAATTGTGACTTCGAAAGGCCAACGAATTTTCAAGGTTAATTATGAAAATTCAAACCCAATAACTATTCGATTTAATTCTTAAAATTAACGGATCTTAAATGAACTAATAAAAATAACGTAAACGTGAAATATGAATACGTAATTAATAGTGAAATTTTGGGGACAGGATTTCACAAATAGCGTTCAACGGGCAAAGTTCCATCCATCGGGTAAAGTTTTTGCACCAAGGAAAAAACTTGGCGCGTAAATATAGCAACCATTGTGTGACGAATAATACAAGTTTCGTTGAATTGTTCGTCATGCAAAGGTACGTATATTTTATAATTTAGGGTTTACGGTTCGTCGGGCAAAGGTCAACATCATTTCCTTGACAAAATTATTTCATCATGTAAATAAAATTTGCTCAAAGACTTGTACTATTCATCGGTAAACTCTGCAGGGACGATGTTTGTGCGACGAGCATTGCCCGATAAAATTGTGCGTAATATAATTTCATCTTTCTGATGCTTCTTTGTTCGTAGCTTTATTTCTAGGAAATTTGACAGAAATGATGAAAATACAAAATCTCAATTTTCAGAATTATGACTTTTCAAAAAAATTTCAATATATCGTAAATATTTGATCCATAATGTTGTCATATCTGATTGATATATGTCGTCGTTATTTGATTTTGATTATTTCAGCAATTAGAATTTGTAAAATCCTCTTTCAGTCGTCAATCTCAATTTCCTAGTTGGTTAGGACCCTTCTTGACCGAATTTCAGGAGGATTTTCCAAGGGAACTTTGCAGGCTGCCAATGTTGGTATCTGAAATCACTTTGTCACGCCCCGATCCTGACATATGTCCAGGATCAACATGTGACATCACCAAATACTCGTATCTCTAACATACCCTGCCTCCGGGATATGAACAAGCCTAATTTAATACTCGAATTGCGTTGTAATTTTTGTATACTTTATGGCTGAATCTAACCTCGTTAGACTGCCTACGTACCCTCAATAGGAATCAAGCCATTCGTAATTCACCATTTTCACTACACTCGAATATTCCTCACATAAACCGCCATGTCTCAACGTAATACACAATTTAGCACGAGCAGCATCTCAAAGAGCAATCGACGAAGCGCAATAATAATCCATAGCCATAATGGTCAACGGTATATCATAATCATAACAATTACATCCAACATCATCCAATAATCATACCAAATAATAACACGAACAACACTGAAATGCAGGGCTAGAGCAACACAGTTCGGCCGAAGCCTACATCTCTAAAAAAATGGATTTCAGACCACCCAACGGAACCAAGACACCAAAAGGGATTCCAGACCATCACTCAATGGAATCCAAACCAGGATACGATTCTGGACCATCACTCAACGGAATCACGGAGTAAAAGGGATTCCGAACCATCGCTCAACGGAACCAAGACACCAAAGGGGATT
The DNA here is from genome assembly GCF_916048215.2 of Malus sylvestris. Classification (NCBI taxonomy): domain Eukaryota; kingdom Viridiplantae; phylum Streptophyta; class Magnoliopsida; order Rosales; family Rosaceae; genus Malus; species Malus sylvestris. The sequence goes on along the minus strand of NC_062270.1, from coordinate 1,629,482 downwards.
CCGGACCATCACTCAACGGAATTCAAGCGGATACGATTCCGGACCATCACTCAACGAAATCGCAAAGTACAATGTATAACACCAATCAATGAAACATGACATGGATCAAGTTAGGTTACTCAAGTTACAAAGACTCAACGAAACAAGAAATGAAATAATGACACGAGGGGTGAAACATGTTTCGAAGAAACAAACCCCATGACAATGGGTTAACGGTCCACTACTAGCCCTCACATTTCATCACATCAATCCAATCAGACAATACAAATCATATTTCCGATGCACAAGTCCAATCATACTTAATAAAAATAGATCAATGGCCAGAAATAAAAATAACACTTTAATAGAATTCACATTTAATAATAAACATAGATCTATGGCATATATATATATATATATATATATATATATATATATATATATATATATATATAATATTCACATTTCAATAGAAATTTCATTTATAACCCAAATCACATTCACATATGATATTAATATAAGAAATCAAGGCAATAACTATACCAAAGTGGTCCCACTAGACTTCACTTAATATTCTGTGGTACTATATTTAGTATTTAGAACGTTTCAAGACATGTTGACCAAAAGTCAACTCTCGATCTACGGTAGGGTCTACAACCTTACGTAATTCGATCTGGAAGATCCGTTCATTGGATTTCTGATCCATAACTTCCCAGAGTCTACATTATGCTCATAGAACCACCTATTAAATTCTCATCGCGATCCAACGGTCGGATCTCTGCCAATGGCTAGATTAGGTGATGGTTAACAATTAATTTTACTAACTTAGAAATCAAATTCAGGAAGATCCATAAGTTGAATTCCTGATCCATTAGTTCCAACTATCCTCTAATATTACATTCTATAACGCATTAAAGTTTGGTGACGATCCAACAGTCGAATCGTCGATTCAAATTTTGATCAAGTGATGTATCATAATGAAACTAAGTTCAAACAATCAAACCACTTCATACGGATATCAATTATGAATTCAGGGCATCTAATTGGACTTAGAAAGACATCATCGGTCCACCGCCGCAAGCGTCGCCGCACACGGCAGCCTACAGCCACAACTCACCGGAAAATTCAACTATTTTTAAAAATTACCAAATTTTACATAAATGTAGATCTCAATGAGCAGAGCAAACTTCATACCTATGGCCAAGTCCAATTTGGCTAGGAAAAGCCCAAATTTAGCTCGAACCCGCTAGAACCCTAAGGTGAGTGTTATTCAATTCTCCTTCCTCGGTGTTCCAACGCCCCTACCACTGGTTGGGTCTTGTTTTTGGGTCCAAGGGGAGTTGATTGAGGTTGGTGATGGGTGGTGAAACTCGCTGGAACGATCGAATCGCTGTCGAACAACTCCGGGTTCCTCGCACTGTTCTTCACGATTTTTTACCTAAAAACCCACAATCTTGGGTGAAAATGGTAGAAGGGATGTTGTAGAAGAAGTTGCAGGTGTTGTATGGTGGTGGTTCAACGGAAAAAAATGGTGAAAATCGCCGAAATTTGCTCAGGTGGGTGCGCGGGTGTACGGACATGAGGGGAGGTCTATTTCTTCCTTTTTTTTTTCTTTTTTTTTTTCTTTCTTTTCCTCCTCTTCCTCATTGGTTGCTTCCCCCTCCCTTTTTTTTTTTTTCCAATTCTAATGGTCCACTTAACCCCATATCGATCTGGCCTCTTACCCACAAAGTGGGAGATAATTAATTCCTAAAATCTATAGTATCACAACTTCAAACGTCCGTAACTATACAGTTATTATCCGGACTCGCAAATGGCTTTCGCCTATGCGTTCATGGGATCGAGCTCTATTCAGAAATATAAATTGTGATCTCGAAAGATCTACGGATTTTAAATAATTAATTTCCAAACTTCAAACTTCGTAACTGGTTTAATTAAAGTCTAAATTAAAATGAATTAATATAAATTTCCGAAAATAACATAAAATTTCAATAATAACAATGCGTAGATTATAACAGTGAAATCCGAGAACGAGATTTCACACACTTAAGCTCAACAGACCACATGTCTTGAAGTCCCCATGATCATCGTTGTTAGTACAAATTCTTTACATCAAACTATATTGCGAAGAACTTGCCGAAGCGCTATTCTTTCAGAACCATAGATTTACCGGCAAAAAATATATTGAGATTGGCCCATTGCAGCTTCTCCACGCGTTGGATTAATTTAAGGAATACTTTGGATGCGGTCCTTAGTCCTTAACATTCTTTAACTAAAACCTTAATGATATTCAAAGTTTGATCAAAGTCCCTTGACTTTGTACACCTCATTAAATTACTATTAATATTTATATTTTTATAGTTTTGACATTAATTGTTTGATATTTTATGAGATTTATAATCCTATAAATTTAAAATCCCTCATTGTAATACTATTAGAAACGGTTACAATAAAAAAATTCAAACATTTTGATTGAATAAATGGATAAAAACTATGTAACAATAAGAAATAATAAATGTCAAAAGAATGTATCCGTAGTGTTAAAAAAATTGGTACATTTCACATATAGCAAAGTGATACATTAATAAAGAAGAATGGGTACATTTTAAATAAATTAGGGTACAAATAAAAAATTAAAAAATTATGAGTACAAATGAAATTTAAAAAAATATATGCTCAAAAAGAAATTAATACATGGGTACAAATTAAAACTAAAAAGAAAATACTACAAATTTAAAAAAAGGTTGCAAATTAAAAGTGGGTACAAACTAAAAATATAAATATGATACAAAGTTTAGCCATAAAACATAAATATACCATATGTAATTTCTCTACCATTGATTAATGGGAAAACTTGATATAAGTTCAATTTTTTTAGCCAATAGTAGGAATAGTCCAATTTATTAAAATAAGTCCAATTCTGTCAATTTAATTATTTAATTATCAATAATTATCTATTCGATGACAAGATTTATTATAAAAATCAAATTTCTTCCTAATTATCTCTTTGATTATTTCTTTTTATTTTTATTTTTTGTTATTTCTTGTTCTTCCTCCTGCTTTAAACCCCATTTATAGATTTTATTTTTAATTTTTATAATCAACATATATCACTGGTTAATTATTTTTATGTATCTATATCACAGATTCTTTTTTATAATCAACGTGTCACAAATTAATGTGTCTTGCTTGTAGGTATATTATGTATTTTCCTACCTTTTAGTTAGGTTTAATATCTCGCTTACATGTATAATATATATTCATATATTTGTTACTTGAGTTAAGGTAGAATGTTTTGTAGATAATTTATGTTAGTATATTAGTTTTTGTTGTTGTAAGATATTAATTAGATTTTTTGGAGTTGAAAAATGCATAATATTAGAAGATTTGAATTGATTTTTAATATTTAAAAAAATATAAAATGAGTATAAAAGAAATAAAAACATGTAAATAGATAACTGGACTCGCTCATAAAAATCATCTATGTTTTTGGACCTAGATCTAAAAGCCCCAATAATTAATTATACAATGTCATATGGTAAACACATGGGCACAAATACAAATAAAACTTTAGAAAATATGGGCACAAAAAGAAATTAATATATGAGTACAAATTAAGAATGAAAAGAAAATTGGTACAAATTAAAAAAGGTTTGCAAATTAAAAATGGTTACAAACTAAAAATATATATATATGATAAAAAAAAATTAGCTATAAAAATAAATATATTAATTGTAACAGTTTTAACACTAAAGGAATATATTTAGAAATAAAAAAAAAATTATTATTGAAATAATTAATAATGTTATTAATATTCAAGGACCTTGATAAAAAATTGAAAAAAAATAAAGTTTTAATCAATGGAGTAGTAAAATGAGGGATGAAAATCTAATTTATCCTTAATTTAATATCTGGCCTCAAAACTTGGAGACAGTATTGGACCTCTCCATAAATCATCTGTCCGGAGAAACCCCAGCGTCATTGGCGGTTCTTAATATCTTGTCAATTTTAATGTATCATACAGTACTTTGCGGTTCAATTCGTCCGCCTTCGAGGTGAATTTGAAACTTTGCGGTGCACAGGTGATGGCATTGGTGCAGATTTAAGAACAGCCAAGATTTGGACAATGGGAATCCAATTCCATGGTTTCATTTCTCTTTCGCATCTGGGTTCACCACAGGATTTTTCGGAGCTTATGGCTTTTTCATGTTTAAGATCCGCAGATTTACGCAGTTCCAATTCCTAGACAATGTACAAAATCTCTACTTCAGTACTTCTTTAGGGCGAAGAAACTGAACATCCTGTGGTATAGCTCCTTCCTATCCATGGGAGATTTTTCAGAGTTTTTGTATCTTTTCCAATAATCGTATTGTGATTTATTAACGTGACATGCGATTTATTAACGTGACATGCATTGGAGAAAGTTGAGGTTCTATCATAAATTGGCATTATTGGTAATAATTTAATTACTTATAAGTACATGCAAAGTCCTTTTTTTCCCCCGATGTGGGATTCATACTCTCAGCCTCTTCCACATGTGGTGAATTATCAAGTCTAAACACGTGAATAACACAAATCAGGTAACACAGAGTACATGCGGCTGTTGGGTTTCACACGAGAGACAACTTGTCTGAATGCTATGAAAAAAGTTGAGGTTTCACTATATAACCAACTGGTAATATAATGAGCAGTCTAATTACTGATAAACACATACAAGATCTCTTCTTTTCTCGATGTGGGATTCATACTCTCAACATGCATTCCAAAAGTGTAGAAGACTTCGATCAAGATTCAAGACTTTAATAAACCTTTGAATTCAACCTCGATCAAGATTCTAAGACTTTAATAAACCTTTGAATTCTATCTGCAGTGAGAAAATATCAACATAGAAAAGAATCAATATGTGTGACTCTACAGTCCTGAAGATAATGCCTCAATATTCTTGCTGGGAAACTTTCTTCTAGATAATTATTGTGGCTTGGCTTTTAAAGTCAAGAAAAAGACTTACATATAATTGTGAAACAAATCAACATGGTAGGCCATCTAAGTACTAGTACTACTGCATTTAACAGTAATTGCTTTTTGTTTAGGTAAATAAATTCATTGAAAAATCAAAAGTGCACAATTACGAATGCTGAATGAAATAGTTGTTGATATGATTTTACAACTAATTCTAATCTGAATCGACTAATCCAGTTGAAATGGTTGCTGTCATCTGATAGTTAAATTTTCTAGGTTCTCTTCTTAATTTGGAAAACTTTTTTCTTACTTGTTTGATAATTATTTCAATTTTCAAAAAAGTTAAATAAAAAAAGCAAGTTAAAAAAAAGGTCAAGTTTTGAAGGAAATTGACAATCGCACACAAATTTAGCTATGAGTGGTGATATTCCCACCCCGGTGTCTTATTTCCCCACCCACCATTTAATGAAAATGTTAATAACATATTTATCCTTTTAAAAGAAGACTCTTAAACCCCTATTTAATTCAGTACTAAAATAATAAATAAATAATGATGGGTGGGGTGTGATATCTTTGGTGGAAAGAGATTGGGAAAGATTTGGGTTAGAATCGATGGAAAGGTTGGAGGAAGGAATGGGCGTGTGCTAGATGAAGGCGAGAAACATCAATGGAGAAAAAAGAGAATTGGGTGTGAGATGTGCGGTTATGACAAAAAAAAGGAGGAAGAAGATTGGTTTGGGGATCCGGGGTCTCTGCAGGGCGACGTTAGGTGTGAAGGAGATGATGAATGTCTAAGTCTTAGGTCTTGCATTTTCTTTCATTTTTTATATTTTTATTTATTTATTTTTAATATTATTTAAAGATATATCATAGTTATTTAAAAAATATATATTATGGTTATTTTGGGAATAATGGTGGGTGGGGAAATAACATTTTACTTTTTTAATTTTCTATGGTGGGTGGGATTATCATGTGGGTGGGAAAATAGGACACTGGGGTGGATCTAGTAGTACTCTTTAGCTATTTACATACTCCTGTTTAATTATAGTCGTGGATTCTCTTTGGTTTATTCAATCTAATAACTAGAAATAGTCACTTAGTAATACAGTCTAGTGGTAGCAATATTGTGATTCAAATTAGTCTTTGGCAAGAATCGAACCTAAAACGTCTTACTTACAAGTGAAAAGAAATACCACTAAACCGTAGTACTAAGTGACAATTCACCTCCCATTTTGAAAACTCAAAAAAATTAGCTGTCAATTTTCATTTTTTGAAAACTAATAAAAACAGTTACCAAATATATATTAAGTTTCATTTTTTAATAAAAATAAAAACTGAAAATGAAAATGAAATTATTATCAAGTGGCTCCTATTTACGTTACGCACGAATTTCCTCAACTTGATTGCATCTAAAAACCTGTCTAGTGATTACAAGTATTGTGGGATTCATTGTCAAAGTATGTAAAACCTTCTTTTTTACCAAAAAAAAAAGGTATGTAAACCTTCTAATGTGAACTATTTTCACTCACTACTATTGATTTTTCAGTCTATATATTGTGTACATGAAAGCAAAGACTTCAAATTTCAAATAGGGAAGTGTTATTGGCACTCCAAAAATCTCATTCTACACTCCTCATAAGTGTATTTTTCTTTCCTAATATAGAAAATTTGGAGTGTAAAATGAGATTTTTGGAGTGCTAATAACAATTCCCTTTCAAATATTGTGGACAAATATCTAAAACCACCTACCTTTTAAAACCTACTATTTGAGTGAAAACTACAGTGATACGAAGGGAAGTGTGAATTAATATGAATTAAAAAACAGGTCTCACTATCTCTTAGTGCAAGATTTGAAAACCCTAGTTGAAGCATGTCTCGTTGGTGTGGCTTTTATGCTACGTATTATTCAATAGTATGAGAGTTTTAATTGTTATATTTGATTTTTGCAACTATTTACATTTTTATTTTCAACCTCAACCAACCATGTCTCATATCAAAAACCTAGAAAACCTCGGTTCATTAGTAGTGGCTCACTAGATTGTCTCTTCCTTAATTGGGACAATAAAATTGTTAAAACGCTAAAGTTTCAAGTTAACCCAACTATATATTGGTTTGCACTTGTAGTCAATGTCAAGTTTGATTAGTAGTGAGCTGATAAACCGTCTCTAAAACCTCAGTTGAAGCATGTCCCACATCAAAAATTAAAAACATCGGTTGGGGCACTAGATTGTCTTTACCCGAATTGGAACAATGAACTTACAACGTTGAAGTTGTGGGTTGGCACAACTATTGGTTTGTACATGCGATCAGTATTTTGTTTGATTAGTAGTAAGCTGATGAACCGTCTCTCAGAACTTTGATAACTTTGATGCCCTGTCTCTAAAGTCATCAAAGTCGGAAAGGAATAATCAAAAACCTTTTATGGACCCTCTTTTGCAACTGATGCTTTGAAGTCTATCTACATTTTCTCCACTTATTTCTCTTCTACATATGTAATGGATCCTAGCGTCGACAACTTCTTTGGCATCATTCCCGACCATATTCCAGCCTCACCAACTTGGAGAGACGATTCAGACCTCTCAGGAAATCATCTATCCGACAGAATCCTAGCGTCACTATCGGAGTCTTCGTCCAAGGCCTCAATGCACTGCCGTTGAGGGCAACCCGAGACTTCGCCTCAATGCACTGCTGTTGAGGGCAACACGATACTTCGCGGGTCCCGCTTTCGAATTAGTGCAAGTAATAATACAACTAAGTACATGGAAGATGTATGCGAAAATTGTAAGTATTGAAACTGAATCTCACATTAAGTTAGGTTACTCCTCATATTGTCAATTAGTTGTATGATTCAACCTCAATTTTTTTCAATAAATTTACTAGTCTTTGCACCTAGAAGTCTCCGTAATTTATAGTTATTTCACATCACAAAATGACCATTTCACTAGCAAAACAGGAAAAAATAAAAACCCGAAGACTTTTGAGGGGCATTTTCTTCCGCACACTGCCCGTGAACAGTGCACCCGAGTTTGGGTTTTAGTATAGGTATAATATATCGAAAAAGTTGATTATACCATAAAATCAATTAGTAATATGAGAAGTAGCTCAATAACTTATAAGCACATACAAAGTCTATTCTCCCATTAATTTCGCATTCCCATGTTCAATTGGGGGCCCTATGCAATGGCTCCTATTTCACCCCTCATAGCCGGGAACGCAAACTAATCTAAATTGCAAGGAGAGAGATTTGAACTTTGTGCATGAAAGGGAACACATCCAGTCTATAGAACTACGCCCACGTCCGTCGAGATTCAACAATAAAGTCACTGGAAATTGATGTTTCCTGTCGTTTTTAATCAATTGCCTTCATTTACATCTAAACAACTGTGATATGTACAGTAGTTCTAATGAGATTCCTACCAACCCCTGATGGAGGGTTCAAAATTTCTACTCCAGTCTTGTCCTGACTCTGGACAACTTCTCATTATTCAAAGTCTATATAATTTAAAAGCAAAGACTTCAAATATGCTGACAATAGTTGAAACCTTCACCTTCCTCCTCCTCCTCCTTATGTGCATATATACGACCTAAACGCGTGAGCAATATAATCCGGAATATAAATAGCCAATAAAAACCATGCCGGTACCTAGACATATAATGCCTTACGGAGTCCTCTTCAAGTTTTTTGTGATTACAACCCTCATTTCTACAAACCATGCATGCAACAAAGCAGATCGAGAATCTCTTTCATCATCTTTCGATGCCCCTTCTTTAAATTGGTCTTCTAGTAGTGATTGTTGTCACTGGGAAGGCATCACTTGTGATGACGATGGTAGGGTAACACATTTGTTGTTGCCCTCCAAACGGCTCCATGGAGGGGTTTCTCGCTCTCTTGGAAACCTCACGCATCTTTTGCACCTCAATCTCTCCCACAATTTGCTTTCAGGCTTTCTTGAAGCCGGAATGTTCTTGTCCTTGAGTTACCTTGAGATCCTTGATTTGAGCTATAACCTTTTCTTCGGAGAAGTACCATTATCTTTATCATCAAGTTACATCCGAACGGTTGATTTTTCTAGCAACCAATTCAACGGAACAATTCCATCTTCATTCCTCCAGCATGCCTGGAATTTGAGCAGTTTGAATGTCAGCAATAATCATTTTACAGGCCAAATACCATCCTCTATCTGTCTTCGTTCCTCTTCACTTAGAGTCTTGGATTTCTCCCACAATAGTTTCAGTGGCTCAATTCCTCTCGGACTAGGAAACTGTTCAGAATTAGAGGTCTTTCGTGCCGGTGAAAATACTTTGTCAGGGTCCCTTCCTAGTGATATCTACAACGCTCAGGCACTTCAAGAAATTTCATTACATTCCAATAGGCTTTTCGGTCCCATCAGTGAAAATATTGGGAAGCTCTCCAGTTTAAAGCTCATGCTCCTTCATTTCAACAATCTCGAAGGTCCTTTGCCCCCACCTTTGATGAATTGCACAAACCTTGTTGAAATAAATCTGGGATTCAACCGTTTTAGTGGGAATATCTCCGTGCTTGATTTCTCTGAACTTACTCAACTTAGTAAACTAGATTTTGTAGCTAATCTGTTCACTGGTATCTTGCCAATAAGCCTTTACTCATGCAAATCCCTCAAAGCACTTCGATTGGCTGAAAACAATCTTGAGGGACAAATACAGCCTGAGATTGTCTTGTTGAAATCGTTGTCCTTCCTCTCGCTTTCTGAAAACAGATTGACTAATGCCACTGGTGCAATGAAGATATTGATGGGTTGCAAAAGTCTCAGGGTACTCCTTCTTTCAGAAAATTTTCTCGGTGAAGAAATGCCAGATGTTGATATTATGGTTGAATCTTCTGGGTTCCAAAATCTATCCATTTTGAGCTTCTATAGGTGCCAGTTGACAGGTCAAGTTCCTTTATGGTTGTTGAAGCTCAAGAAACTCGAAGTCTTGGATCTGTCCTTTAACAAACTCACAGGCCCAATACCTGGATGGTTGGGGACTCTACCAAGTCTTTTCCTTTTAATACTGAATCATAACTTGATTTCAGGAGAATTTCCGAAGGAGCTTTGCAGACTACAAGCATTGGTATCACAAAATGCTGCAACTCAAACAGGCTATGATTATCTCGAGCTTCCCATCTACTACCAACGGGTTAATGCGTCTGTAACTCCCTTGCAGTACAAGTATCTGTCCAACATGCCAAGAGCAATCTCCCTCAGGAATAACAGTTTAAGTGGAAATATACCGTTTGAGATTGGTCAATTGCAACTTCTTCGAGAACTGGATCTTAGCGTCAACAACTTGTCTGGAGAAATTCCAAACCAAATATCGAACCTCACAAGTTTGGAAAGATTCGACCTCTCAAGAAATCATCTGTCAGGAGAAATCCCAGCATCAATATCAAGTCTCCATTTCTTGTCGTCATTTACGGTTGCTTACAACAACCTTCAAGGAATAATACCATCCGGCACTCAAATCGAAGGCTTGAATGCCACTGCATTCGAGGGGAACCAAGGACTTTGTGGTGCCCCACTTCCAAACAAATGCCAACAGATGAATATAAGTAATGACACTAAAGATGTGCACACTAGTGATGAAAAAGGAGTTCCGTGGTTTCATTTTTCCGTGATTTTTGGTTTTATTTTCGGATTTTGGGGAGTCTGTGGCTCTTTAGTGTTTATTAGGTCTTGGAGAGATGCATATTTCCTATTTCTGAGCAATGTTAAAGATAAGTTCCTAGCGATGGCAAATTAAGAAATACGATTATTGTCTGTTAATTGTCTGTTAATATATTCGGTTGCCAAAAACAGTAACGTTTTGGTTCTTTAGAGGCTTTTGCTTGACGAACAGCGTTCGACGGGCAAAGTTCCATTCATCGAGGTGAATGTATCATACAGTACTTTGAGGTTTAATTCGTCCGCCTACGAGGTGAATTTGAAACTTTGCGGTGCACTGGTGATGGCATTGGTGCAAATATAAGAACAGCCAAGATTTGGTGTAACGAGCCGTTCTCAAAAAATTATGGTTTTTATAATTTTAATACGTGAATTTACAAAAAATGCCCTTCGAAGCAAATACAAGTGAATAAAAATATCACTAAACTGTAGTACTAAGTAACAATTCACCCCCCATTTTGAAAACTCAAAAAAATTTAGCTGTCAATTTTCATTTTTTGAAAACTAAAAACAGTTACCAAATATATATTAATTTTCATTTTTTTAATAAAAGTGAAAACTGAAACTGAAAACGAAATTATAAGTGGCTCCTATTTACGTTATGCACGAATTTCCTTAACTTGATTGCATGATTGCATCAAAAAACCTGTCTAGTGATTACAAGTATTGTGGGACTCATTGTCAAAGTATGTAAAACCTTCTTTTTTACCAAAAAAAAAAAAGTATGTAAACCTTCTAATGTGAACTATTTTCACTCACTACTACTGATTTTTCATTCTATATATTGCGTATATGAAAGCAAAGAAATTTCAAATATTGTGAACAAATATCTAAACCCACCTACCTTTTTAAACCTACTTTTTTAGTGAAAACTATAGCGATACGAAGGGACGTATGAATTAATATGAATTGAAAAACAGGGCTCACTATCTCCTAGTGCAAGATTTGAAAACCCTAGTTGAAGCATGTCTCCTCAATTGAAGCATGCCCCTCATCAAAAAGTTAAAAACCTCGGTTGAGCCACTAGATTGTCTTTACCCCGAATTGGAACAATAAATCTAAAACGCTAAAGTCGCGGGTTGGCCCAACTATTAGTTTGCACATGTAATCAGTATTTTGTTTGATTAGTAGTAAGCTGATGAACCGTTTCTCGAACTTTGATTACTTTTGATGCCCTGTCTCTAAAGTCATCAAAGTCGGAAAGGAATAATCCAAAAACCTTGTATGGACCCCCTTGTGCAACTGATGCTTTGAAGTCTATCTACATTTTCTACACTTATTTCTCTTCTACATATGTAATGGATCTTAGCGACGACAACTTCTTTGGCATCATTCCAGACGAGATTCCAGCCTCACCAACTTGGAGAGACGATTCAGACCTCTCAGGAAATCATTTATCCGACAGAATCCTAGCGTCACTATCGGAGTCTTCGACCAAGGCCTCAATGCACTGCCGTTGAGGGCAACCGGAGACTTTGCCTCAATGCACTGCCGTTCAGGGCAACCTGATACTTCGCGGGTCCCGCTTTCAAATTAGTGCAAGTAATAATACAACTAAGTACATGGAATATGTATGCGAAAATTGTCAGTATTGAGACTGAATCTCACATTAAGTAAGTTATGTTACTTCTCATATTGTCAATTAGTTGTATGATGAAACCTCAACTTTTTTCAATAAATTTACCAATCTTTGCACCTAGAAGTCTCCGTAATTTAGGGTTATTTCACATCATGATATTCCTTTTTCCCAAAAAATCAAAAAACAAAAATAAACAATTGTGGGGCAACTCAAGTGGTAGGGTACTTACCTCCACTCGGTGAAAAAGGTTTGAATCTTGCTCCTCTTCACCTAAAACAAAAACCTGAAATTTTAATCGACATCAAATTTGATGAATTTTTGCTCGTTGATTTATGCAGAAACAAACAGTGACAGAGCCTCAAAGAAAAGCAGTCGTCCTTTCTAACTTTGGTGTTTCCTTTAAATCTAAGAAAGCTACAGCCTAAAGTCAAACCAAAGACTAAGAGATTACAGAATCTTTCAACGACTTTGAAGTCGTTGCCTCAATTCCCAAAATCTACTAAAATAATATATAATATAATATAAAAGAAATTAGGTTCACAACCTTCTTTTTGTTACTCCATTAATTAAAATCTTATTCATTTTCAATTTTTGATCAAGGTCCTAGAGTATTAATAATATCATTAATTATTTGAATAATAAAATATTTTTATTTTTAAATATATTCCTTTAGTGTTAAAAATGTTACAATTAGTATATTTATATTTATGACTAAATTTTTATCATATATTTTTATTTTTAGTTTGTATCAATTTTTTTTTCATTTTTAATTTGTACCCATATATTAGTTTCTTTTTGTCCCCATATTTTTTAAAGTTTTATTTGTGTTTGTACCCATGTGTATACCGTCACGTGACATTGTTTATTTAATTAATGATAGAAAAAGTACATATGGTATATTTATGTTTTATGCCTAAATTTTGTATCATATATTTATATTTTTAATTTGTACCCACTTTTAATTTGCAACATTTTCTTTAAATTTGTAGTATTTTCTTTTTAGTTTTATTATGTACCCATGTATTAATTTCTTTTAGTGCCTATATTTTTTAAAATTTCATTTGTACTCATAATTTTTTAATCTTTTATCTGTACTCTAATTTATTTATAATGTACTCATTCTTCTTTATTAATGTATCACTTTGTTATATTCACTTCGCTGTCATGACTATTACTAACATGGAATTTCTTGTCATGCAGAAACAAACAGAGACAGAGCCTCAAAGAAAAGCAGAGCCGTCCCTTCTAATTTTTTTGTTTCCTTTAAATCCAAAGACTAAGAGATAAAAGAATCTTTCAACGACTTTGAAGTCATGAGTCGTACCAACATGGAATTTCTTGTCATGACTTTGAAGTCAAGCGGAAGACGTGTATATATACTCTGCAGATTCAGACATATATGCATACCTATCTACGAGTGCAGAAGAAAACCTGTGAGTAATCTGAACCTGAGATGGATCATCCATTCTCTCATGGCCTCCTTCTCATCCTCTTGTTTTCTTCCATTTTATTCACAATACATGCATGTGATCTAACCGAACGCAGCGCCCTCAAGTCCTTTGCGAGCTCTCTGTCTTCCCCGGCATTGAACTGGACTGCTTCAGTTGATTGTTGCCAGTGGGAAGGCATCACATGTAATCAGAACGGTTGGATCATCCAATTGCGGTTGCCATCCAAGGGCCTCACAGGAGGTACTTTTCCTTCATCACTTGGAAACCTTAAGCTTCTTTCGCACCTCAATCTCTCCCACAATCTGCTTTCCGGCTCTCTTGAAGCCGGGATGTTCTCGTCCTTGAGTCGCCTTGAGATTCTTGATTTGAGCTATAACCTTTTCTCCGGAGAAATACCATTGTCTTTATCATCAAGTTACATCCAAATAGCTGATTTTTCAAGCAATCAATTCAACGGAACAATTCCATCTTCATTCCTCCAGCATGCCTGGAATTTGAGCAGTTTGAATGTCAGCAATAATCACTTTACAGGCCAAATATCTTCCTCTACCTGTCTTCGTTCATCCTCGCTTAGAGTCTTGGATTTCTCCCACAATAATTTCAGTGGCCCAATTCCTCCCGGACTTGGAAACTGTTCCGAGTTGGAGGTCTTTCGTGCTGGCGACAATACTCTCTCAGGATCCCTCCCTACTGATATCTACAATGCTCAGGCACTTCAAGAAATTTCATTATCTACCAATGGGCTTGTGGGACCCATCAGTAAGAATGTTGGGAAGCTCTCCAAATTAAAGCTCATGCGCCTTCAATACAACAATCTCGAAGGTCATCTGCCCTCATCTCTGATGAATTGCACAAACCTTGTTGAAATAAATCTGGGATTCAACCGTTTTAGTGGGAATATCTCTGCCCTCAATTTCTCTAAACTTACTCATCTTAGTAAACTAGATTGTATAAGTAATAATCTCACTGGTACCTTGCCAATAAGCCTCTACTCATGCAAGTCCCTCAAAGCACTTCGACTGGCTACAAATGATTTCGAGGGCCAAATCCAACCTGAGATTCTTCAATTGAAAAACTTGACCTTTCTCTCACTTTCTCGTAACAGACTCACCAATGTCACGGGGGCAATGAAGATACTGACGGGTTTCAAAACTCTCAAGGTGCTCCTTCTTGCAAAAAATTTTAAAGGTGAAGAAATGCCAGATGGGGATATAACTGTCGATTCCGGGTTACAAAATCTGTGTGTTTTCAGTTTACTTATGTGTCATATGACAGGACACATACCTGCATGGATTTCAAAGCTCGGGAAACTGGAAGTCCTGGATTTGTCTTTTAACAGACTCACTGGCACAATACCTGGTTGGTTGGGGACTCTTCCGCATCTTTTCTTTTTGTTGTTGAATGACAACTTGATTTCGGGTGAATTTCCAAAGGAGCTTTGCAGACTACAAGCATTAGTATCGCAAAAGGCTGCGAATGAAACAGGCCATTGTTCTCTAGAGCTGCCCGTCTACTTTCAACGCGGTAATAATGCAACTGTGCTGGCTTCACAGTACAAATATCTGCCCAACATGCCAAGAGTAATCTCCCTCAGGAACAACAGTTTAAGAGGCAGCATACCCTTTGAGATCGGCCAATTGCAATTTCTTCAACAACTGGATCTAAGCATCAACAACTTCTCTGGCAACATTCCAGACCAAATAGCCAACCTCCCAAAGTTGGAGAGATTAGAACTCAACAGTAACCGTCTGTCAGGCGAAATCCCATCATCACTATCAAATCTCCATTTCTTGTCTACATTTACTGTTGCATACAATAATCTTGAAGGACCAATACCAGCCGGCACTCAGCTCCAAGGTTTCAGTGTCTCTGCATTCGAAGGGAATCCGAAACTTTGCGGTGCCCCACTTTCAAACCAGTGCTTCCCAAGTAATGGCAATGATGCAGATGAGAATGAGAACAACCAGGATTTGGACGATGATGAGGAGGAAAGTCTATGGTTTGGGTTATCCGTTGTGCTTGGTTTCTTTGTAGGGTATTTGGGATTCTGTTGCCCTTTGCTTCTCAAGAGGACGTGGAGATTTGCCTATTTCCAACTCCTTGACAAAATTCAATTCATGCTCTATCTGAAGTGGAGTAGGCTTAGAAGAAGGTAGAGTTCTAGAATCTAGACTCTGTTCATTTTTCTTTTTTCGATTTGTTTACAATTACTAGTTCTTGTTCTTGTTCTTAACAGGAAAGCCCAAGGCCAAGTCCAAGTTCCAAATCAAAAGGACGAAGTTAAAAGCAGCAAACCGGATAGTGAAACCAAGAGTACAAATCGGTCAGAATATGCAAACAACAGTAACTCTTTCATGGTCCCTGACAACTTCCAAACCACCTCTCTCGTCAATGTTCCAGTTAAAGCTCGCTGCACAGAAGATGATGAAATATTAGTGTGTACGGATTGAGACAGTAAATTCTCTAGTGCAAAATATCTATTTAAGAGTAGGATGTTCATTCCCTAATCGGATTGTAAGTTGAATAGCTCTTTTATTTATTTTCTCTCTTTGTTTAGACAATAATTATGGACCAAACTATCAATCATCAGCTGAAATCACGATTGAAGTTTGATAAGGTAACATATTAGATGATTTTAAACGTGACTAAAGCCTAAGCGTATACATCACATATCTTTAACCACAAAAAGGTATGTCACATAACGAATCAAACTATCCGTGAAAATCTCCTCGATTTTCATAAACTTGCGCAATCAGTTTGGTTAAGAAGAAAACTGAAACTAACAAAAGGATCCTGATTGAATTTGATACTACACATCAAAATCTGTGTATATGCAGAATCATTGACAAGGGTTTGTATTTTTTCCGAAAGTAAAACAAAAAAACTAGTGCAAGTTGGGTTTTCACTTACTTCTTCTAGTTTGCACTGGTTGAAAGTCGGAAGTTGTTGAACGAATCCCAACACGAGCAGAAGCCGAAAATCACAGAGCTCCAACTTTCGCAAGGGTTAGGCACCTAAGTTCCTAACCCTGCAAATTGGCCATTGTTAGAAACATGAAATCAATCTGGGAATCTGAAAAAAAAAAAAAAAAAAAAGGCAAAAGAAAACGGTTCAAGAATTTCATCAAACAGTTTATCTGCAATCTCTTTTCAGAAAGTTTAAAATTGCAATTGTCTTGTGAGAGTAAGATAGCACATTAAGGAAGAAACATGTAAATGCAGCTTCATCGTCTACAAACACATGCATGCAACGTACCAGTCTTTTCTGTTGAAATTTTTGGCAAACAATTGTCTGGGTCTACAGTTTGATGGTGTCTCGAGGTTATGTCAAAAGAGGTTTTCTTCCGGATTTTTTTTTTTCTTTTTTTTCTTTTCAATGTGGTCTAATGCAGTAGGCCTGGCTCACAACTGATCTAGAGGGACTTTGGCTCTGTTTGTGTTCACGTAGCGAAAATGTTTGAAACATCTAATTGAGTTCAAATAAATTGACGAACACTATGTTATAAGAAATATTAAAATTTCATCATGACAATCAAATCGGCAAATAGTTTCGAATAATTGATTTTTTTTTTGTGTGTTTTTGCAACAGTAAACTATAAAAGAAGATTGAAAAATAGACTGTTTGAATTATTGAAAGTCAATGTAGAGTGACACCCACAACCAGTCTACATTTAAAAAAGATGACGCTTTTGTTTTCTGTTTTGGCCACTTGAATTTTAGATTGACTGTTTCGATCGTGTTTCGTATTGTATCATGGTGTTTTATATAAAGCATCTTAACCAAGGAAAAAAAATGCTCCATTAATTTCCTTTGATCATGACTTAAGTAAACCATTGAGTCCAATCTGCTTAGAAGAACAAAATCAACATCGATAAGTTGGCACGTCAATGTCCAAAATTTCAAGCATTCTTCATGATAATGACTATACTTTGCAATTTCGAAGTCAAATACACAGAAGAAAAAAATATTGTAGGGAAATAGGTCAAGCATGGTAGATTTTACGTTAGTTTATATTAATATTGCGCGTAACTGTATCATTTATTTTTATACAAGAGATATATAAAGAGAAAAAATCAAGTACGTAATTTTGCACACTGTTAAATCATAAAGAATTCTCTGATAAATAAATAAATTAATGATCATCACATTTCTACTTATTCTTAACTATATAATTATTCATCTGTTAGTTCATAACTCTCCTATTTAATCGAAATTCCTTAACTTGATTGCATCTAAAAAATTGTCCAAAGTGATTAATAGTGTTTCTACTTTCTATTCAAAGCACTTTTTTTTTTTTAACCGATATTCAAAGCACTTTTAATAAACAACATTTTTGAAGTGCTTTGAACTCTTCTAAAAGCACTAGCCCAAAGTCAATGTAAACCTTCTAAGACGTTGCCAACCCATAATTATACCCTCCATTAATACGGCCCATTTCACCTATGGCGTGGTTACGAAACCGGACTGAAATGGGAAGAAACGGAATGGCACTTTCTCTCAAAGCATTCCAGTGTTTACCAAGCTTGTGAGGAATAAAAAAAAAGGATGTGATATCCACACACTTTATTTTACTTTTCACACACGTTCCTGTTTTGGTATAATCGTTCTAATCATATATTCTTTATTTGCATGCATGTTTTAAATGGCTTCGTCACACTTGGGTGTCAGCCAGCATGTGTTTTCCCTGATATTTGGGGATATCGGGGTTGGGGCGTGTCATTTGGACAATGGGAATCCAATTCCATGGTTTCATTTCTCTTTCGCACCTGGGTTCACCACACGATTTTTCGGAGCTTATGGCTCTTTCATGTTTAAGATCCGAAGATTTACGCAGTTCCAATTCCTAGACAATGTACAAAATCTCTACTTCAGTACTTCTTTAGGGCGAAGAAACAGAACATCCTGTGGTATAGCTCCTTCCTATCCATGGGAGATTTTTTAGAGTTTCTGTATCTTTTCCAATAATCGTATTGTGATTTATTAACGTGACATGCATCGGAGTAAGTTCAAGTTCTATCATAAATTGGCAATATTGGTAATAGTTTAATTACTTATAAGCACATGCAAAGTCTATTCTTTTTCCGATGTGGAATTCATACTCTCAGCCTCTCCCACATGTGGAATTCATACTTCCAACATGCGTTCCAAAAGTGTCGAAGACCTCGACAAAGATTCAAGACTTTAATAAACCTTTGAATTCAATCTGCATTGAGAAATTATCAACATAGAAAAGAATCAATATGTGTGACTCTACAGCCCTGAAGATAATGCCTCAACATTCTTGCTGGGAAACTTTCTTCTAGTTAATTATTGTGGCTTGGCTTTTAAAGTCAAGAAAAAACATACAATTGTGAAACAAATCAACATGGTAGGCCATCTAAGTACTAGTACTACTGCATTTAACGGTAATTGCTTTTGTTTAGGTAAATAAATTCATTGAAAAATCAAAAGTGCACAATTACGAATGCTGAATGAAATATTAGTTGATATGATTTTACAATTAATTCTAATCTGAATCGACTAATCCAGTTGAAATGGTGGTTGTCATCCAATAGTTAAATTTTCTAAGTTCTCTTCTTAATTTGGAAAACTTTTTTCTTACTTGTTTGATAATCATTTCAATTTTCAAAAAAGTTAAATAAAAAAGCAAGTTAAAAATAAGGCCAAATTTTGAAGGAAATTGATAATCGCACACAAACTTAGCTATTTACGTACTCCTGTTTAATTATTGTCGTGGATTTTGTTTGGTTTATTCAATCTAATAGCTAGAAATAGCGACTTTGTAATACGGTTTAGTGGTAGCAATACTGTGATCCAAATTCGTTTTTGGCAAGAATCAAATCTAAAACGTCTCACTTACAAGTGAACAAAAATATCACTAAACCGTAGTACTAAGTGACAATTCACCTCCCATTTTGAAAACTCAAAAAATTTAGCTGTCAATTTTCATTTTTTGAAAACTAAAAACAGTTACCAAATATATATTAATTTTCATTTTTTAATAAAAGTGAAAACTGAAACTGAAAACAAAATTATAAGTGGCTCCTATTTACATTATGCACGAATTTCCTTAACTTGATTGCATGATTGCATGAAACTTATTTTTCTTCACTTGTGCAACTGATGCTTTGAAGTCTATCTACATTTTCTACACTTATTTTTCTTCTACATATGTAATGGATCTTAGCGACGACAACTTCTTTGGCATCATTCCAGACGAGATTCCAGCCTCACCAACTTGGAGAGACGATTCAGACCTCTCAGGAAATCATCTATCCGACATATTGTCATTACCCGAATTGGAACAATGGACTTAAAACGCTGAAGTCGCGGGTTGGCTCAATTATTGGTTTGCACATATGATCATTATTTTGTTTCATTAGTAGTAAGCTGATGCCTTGTCTCTAAAGTCATCAAAGTCGGAAAGGAATAATCCGAAAACCTTGTATGGACCCTCTCGTGCAATTGATGCTTTGAATTCTATCTACATTTTCTACACTTATTTCCCAAGTATGTAATGGATCTTAGGGATGACTAACTTCTTTGGCATCATTCCTGACCAGATTCCAGCCTCACCAACTTGGACAGACGATTCCGACCTCTCAGGAAATCATATATCCGACAGAATGCTAGTGACACTATCGGAGTCTTCGTCCAAGGCCTCAATGCACTGCCGTTGAGGCCCAAGGGCAACCCGAGACTTCACCTCAATGCACTGCCGTTGAGAGCAACCCGATACTTAGCAGGTCCCCGCTTTCGAATTAGTGCAAGTAATAATACAACTTAGAATATGGAAGATGTATGCGAAAATTGTAAATGTCGAGACTGAATCCCGCATTATGTAAATTAGGTTACTCCTCATATTGTCAATTGGTTGTATGGTGAAACCTCAACTTTTTTTTCAATAAATTTACCAGTCTTTGCACCTAGAAGTCTCCGTAATTTACAGTTATTTCACATCACAATATTCTTTTTTCCCAAAAAATCAAAAAACAAAATTAAACAATTGTGTGGGACAACTCAAGTGGTAGGGTACTTACCTTCACTCAGTGAAAAAAAGTTCGAATCTCGCTCTTCTCTTCACCTAAAACAAAAACCTGAAATTTTAATCGACATGAAATTCGATGAATTTTCTCTCGCAGATTTATGCAGAAACAAATAGAGACAGAGCCTCAAAGTCAAACAAAAGCAGAGTCGTCCTTTCTAACTTTGGTGTTTCCTTTAAATCTGAGAAAGATACAGTCAAACCAAAGACTAAGGGGTGTATTTAATTGGAATTTTAAGGGATTTTAATTGTTTCAATAAATTTAGGGGTAATCAATTAGGATTTTAAGTGATTATCTGAAATTCAAGGTGTATTCAATTGAAATTTTAAGATTGTTTATTAAAATCCTTAAAAATCCGGGTGTATTCAATTAGAAATTGATTTTAAAGAATTTGAGAAAGTTAAGGAATTAGAGGGAATTGGAGAGATTTCGTAGTGTATTTTAAGCATCCACAAATCTCACCTCTCCACATGAGATTTCGAGGGAATTGAATCAAAATTTTATATGGAATCTCTACAAATCAATTAACTCCATAAAAATCCATGAATTTATAAATTCATTAAAGTTTCTCAAATTCTCAATTGAATACACCCTCTTAAGAGATGAAAGAAATATTTCAACGACTTTGAAGTCGTCGCCTTATCGCCCATAATTTACGGTTATTGAATGCGATCGTTGTAACCACTTTCCGTTATGTAATTTATTTGTATTTTATTTTGTTATAAGTTCTTTGTAACCACTGTCCGTTATGTAATCTATTTGTAATTTATATTGTCATTAGTATAGGATGGTGATGGAAAAAACCTCTTGTATAAATCTTGTACTCATGTACATTTGATTATTAAGGAAAAACCCTTTCTACATTAACTGTATAATTATTCATTTATTAGTTCATAACTCTTTTTTAATCATCAGTATTTAGTCATCAGTATATGATTAATATATCGTCTTTACTAAAAAAAAATGAATCATTTCTCCTGTCAAATCTCTAAAAAACTGACCTTTTAAATTTTTTTGCCAACAATCATTTTCAAAACTAAAACTTGTTTTAGCTCCTCCAAAAAGCACGACGCCAAAGTCCATGTAAGTACAAAGCAAAGACATCAAAACTCAAACATTGCGCAAAGAATTCGAACCATCACCCAATTACCTTCTTTCCTTTGTTAATTTCTACCTCCTTCGCTCCAAACAAAGGAGTGTATATATACCCCCGAAACGATGTGAGCAATATAATTCCAGTGCAGACATAGCGAAAAACATCATGCCAGAAGCTAGTCGCGTAATACCTTATGAAGTCCTCTTCCTGTTTTTTGTGTTGTCTACTTTCATTTCTACAAACCACGGTTGCAAGGAGGCAGATCACAACTCTCTTTTGTCATCTTTTGATATATCTTCTTCTGGTTTAAATTGGTCTTCCAGTGATTGTTGTCACTGGGAAGGCATCGCTTGTGATGCCGATGGTAGGGTAACACATATTTCGTTGCCCGCTAACCAGCTCCAAGGAAGTATTTCTCGCTCTCTTGGAAGCCTCACGCATCTTTCGCACCTCAATCTCTCCCACAATCTGCTTTCCGGTCCTCTGGAAGCTGGACTCTTCTTGTCCTCGAGTTGCCTTGAAATCCTTGATTTGAGCTATAACCTTCTCTCCGGAGAATTACCTTTGCTTCTATCATCTAGTTACATTCAAATAGTGGATTTGTCGAACAATCAATTCAATTCTACAATTCCTTCTTCATTCCTCCAGCATGCCTGGAATTTGAGCAGTTTGAATGTCAACAATAATCATTTTACAGGCCAAATACCTTCCTCTATCTGTCTTCGTTCCACCTTGCTTAGAGTCTTGGATTTCTCCCACAATAATTTCAGTGGCCCAATTCCTCCCGGACTAGGAAACTGTTCCAAATTGGAGGTCTTTCGTGCTGGCGACAATATTCTCTCAGGGTCCCTTCCTGCTGATATCTATAATGCTCAGGCACTTCAAGAAATTTCATTATCTACCAATGGGCTTGTCGGACCAATCAGTGAGAATGTTGGGAAGCTCTCCAAATTAAAGCTCATGCGCCTTCATTACAACAATCTCCAAGGTCATCTGCCCCCATCTTTGATGAATTGCACAAACCTTGTTGAAATAAATCTGGGATTCAACTTTTTTAGTGGGAATATCTCTGTGCTCGATTTCTCTAAACTTACTCAACTTAGTAAACTAGATTGTATAAGTAATAATCTCACTGGCACATGGCCAATAAGCCTCTACTCATGTAAGTCCCTCAAAGCACTTCGACTGTCTACAAATGATTTCGAGGGCCAAATCCGACCTGAGATTCTTCAATTGAAAAACTTGACCTTCCTCTCGCTTGCCCGTAACAGACTCACCAATGTCACGGGGGCAATGAAGATACTGACGGGTTTCAAAAGTCTCAAGGTGCTCCTTCTTTCAAAAAATTTTATAGGTGAAGAAATGCCAGATGGGGATATAACTGTTGATTCCGGGTTACAAAATCTGTGTGTTTTCAGTTTATTGAAGTGTCGTATGACAGGGCACATACCTACATGGATTTCAAAGCTCGGGAAACTGGAAGTCCTGGATTTGTCTTTTAACAGACTCACTGGCACAATACCTGGTTGGTTGGGGACTCTTCCGCATCTTTTCTTTTTGTTGTTGAATGACAACTTGATTTCGGGTGAATTTCCAAAGGAGCTTTGCAGACTACAAGCATTAGTATCGCAAAAGGCTGCAAATGAAACATGCCATTGTTCTCTTGAGTTGCCCGTCTACTTTCAACGCGGTAATAATGCAACTATGCTGTCTTCACAGTACAAGTATCTGTACAACATGCCAAGAGTAATCTCCCTCAGGAACAACAGTTTAAGCGGCAGCATACCCTTTGAGATTGGCCAATTGCAATTTCTTCAACAACTGGATCTAAGCATCAACAACTTCTCCGGCAACATTCCAGACCAAATAGCCAACCTCCCAAAGTTGGAGAGATTAGAACTCAACAGTAACCATCTGTCAGGCGAAATCCCATCATCACTATCAAATCTCCATTTCTTGTCTACATTTACTGTTGCATACAATAATCTTGAAGGACCAATACCAGCCGGCACTCAGCTCCAAGGCTTCAGTGTCTCTGCATTCGAAGGGAATCCGAAACTTTGCGGTGCCCCACTTTCAAACCAGTGCTTGCCAAGTAATGGCAATGATGCAGATGAGAATGAGAACAACCAGGATTTGGATGATGATGAGGATCAAAGTCTATGGTTTGGCTTATCCGTTGTGCTTGGTTTCTTTGTAGGGTTATTGGGATTCTGTTGCCCTTTGCTTCTCAAGAGGACGTGGAGATATGCATATTTCCAACTCCTTGACAATATTCAATTCATGCTCCATCTGAAGTGGAGAAGGCTTAGAAGAAGGTAGAGTTCTAGAATCTAGATTTTGTATTCATTTTTTCTTTTTTCGATTTGTTTACAATTCCTAATTCTTGTTCTTCTTCTTAACAGGAAGGCCCAAGGCCAAGTCCAAGTCCCAAATCAAAAGGATGAAGTTAAAAGCAGCAAACCGGATAGTGAAACTGAGAGTTCAAATCGGTCAGAATATGCAAACAACAGTAACTCTTTCATGGTGCCTGACAACTTCCAAACCACCTCTCTCTTCAATGTTCCAGTTAATGCTCGCTGCCCAGAAGATGAAGAAATATTAATGTGTAAGGATTGAGCCAGAAATTCTCTAGTGCAAAATATATATTTAAGAGTAGGATGTTCATTCCCTAATCGGATTGTAAGTTGAATAGCTCTTTTATTTATTTTCTCTTTGTTTAGACCAAAATTATGGACCAAACTATCAATCATCAGCTGAAAATATGATGGAAGTTTGATAACATAACATATTAGAAGATTTTACACGTGAATAAAGCCTAAGAGTATACATCATATATGTTTAACCACAAAAAGGTATGTCACATAACGAATCAAACTATCCGTGAAAATCTCCTTGATTTTCATAAACTTGCGCACTCAGTTTGGTTAAGAAGAAAACTGAAACTAACAAAAGGGACCTGACTGAATTTGACACTACACATCAAAATCTGTGTATATGCAGAATCATTAAGAAGGGTTTGTATTTTTTCCGAAAGTAAAACCAAAAAAAACTAGTTTAAGTTGGGTTTTCACTTACTTCTTCTAGTTTGCACGGGTTGAAAGTCGGAGTCGTCGAACGAATCCCAGCACGAGCAGAAGCCGAAAATCACAGAGCTCCAACTTTCACAAGAGGAGGCGGTTCAGGAAATGTGTTACAGTGGCACCTAAGTTCCTAACCCTGCAAATTGGCCATTGTTGGGAAAGAAAACGGTTCAGGGATTTCATCAAACAGTTTATCTGCAATCTCTTTTCGGAAAGTTTAAAATTGCAATTATCTCGTGAGCGTAAATGCAGCTTCATCGTCTACAAACACATGCATGCAACGTAACAGTTTTTTTCTGTTGAAATTTTTGGCAAACAAATGTGTATGGGTCTACAGTTTGATGGTGTCTCGAGGGTATGTCGAGAGAGGTTTTGTCAGGGTTTTTTATTTTTATTTATTTTTTTTAGAAATGAGGGTCTGAAGCAATATGAAGCGTTTTATGTTCCCCTTTTTAGCCTGAGAGACTCTTGGCTCCGTTTGTGTTCACCTTTTTAGCTTGACTTGGATTAAGCCGGATCAGCTTGACTTGGATAAAGAAGAAAAGGAATATGAAGCGTTTTATGCATTTGGATATGGGACTAAAGAGATGTGTGTGTTTCTTCTGTTTTATATAAATAGACCCCTTATTAAAAAAGATCTCCATTTTTTTATAAAAATAGAGACTAGTTCAGGCCCTATTTCACATCAAACTTCAACTATTCGAAATGTCTATTTTTCAAGTTGCGTTTCATCATCCTTAAAAAAATATTATGCATGACGAAAATGTTTGAGACATGTATTGAGTTCAAAAAAATTAACGAACATTATGTTCTAAGAAATATTAAAATTTCATCACGACAATCAAAAAGGTAAATAGTTTCGAATTAAATTATTCTTTTTGCAAAAATAATTTATAAATGAAGACTAAATAAATAAACAGTTTGGATCATTGATTTGAATAAAGCATCTTAGACCATCTCCAACCCTTGGGCTAAAAGCCAAATTTTTTAGCCCGGAAAATTTGGCTTTTAGCCCAGAAACATCTTTTCTGCTCCAACCCTTCTGGCCTAAAATTTTAGCCCGGAATTATTAAAGAATGAATTTAGGCTAATTTTTTTCTTAAATCAATATTTTTTTAAAAAAATAAATATGTAGATTATTGTAAATTAATTTTATGAACATTTTAATCTAAAAAAATTTAAATTCCGATAAATATTGAAAAATCATTAAATTTTTTACAAAGCAAACTACTTTCACCAACCTTTCAACTTTCACCAACCGTTCAACTCCAAACTTTCAACTTTCACCAACCATTCAACACCAAACTTTCAACTTTCACCAACCGTTCAACACAAAATTTTCAACTTTCACCAACCGTTCATTAATCATCCTCTATATAAACACAGATCCAATATTAGTTGATCACACAATCTTTCAACCTTCAATCATCCTCTATATTCACCAATCTTTCAACTTTCAAAGAGTTTTTTGTTTCCTAAAAATTCTCAATATCTCATCAATGAGTGATAGAAGAAGGCGTAGCAGGGCAATGGAGATGGCACAATACCAAGCAAGGCTTGACATTGAGGATTTAGAACTGATCAACGCCGAAGCTGAACTTGTAAACTCGTTTATGCAATATGAGCACCATGGCGAATCTAGCCGTCGTGGTTCTCTCACGGGGCGTTCATTCGTGCAGCGTGATAGAAAAGAGTGTCATGAGCAAATGATGAAAGATTATTTCATTGAGCGGCCGAGATTTCCTGCTCATGATTTTCGGAGGCGGTTTCGGATGAGGAGAGAGCTTTTTGAAGGCATCTTGAACGTAGTTGTCAATCATGACCACTACTTTGCAAGGAAGATAGATGCCGTAGGCCGACAAAGTCTATCACCTCATCAAAAGCTCACATCTGCATTTCGAATGCTAGCTAATGGGTGCTCTCCTGACTCAACTGACGAATATTGCCGACTTGCGGAGAGTACTGCTATTGAGAACCTAAAGCGCTTTTGTCAAGCAATTCAAGCCATCTATGGAGCCACATACCTCCGCAAGCCAACTCGTGAAGACTTGAAAAGGCTTCTACGCAAGGCATACAAAAGAGGCTTCCCTGGCATGATAGGAAGTCTCGATTGTATGCATTGGGAGTGGAAGAATTGTCCTACTGGTTGGGCTGGCCAATTCAAGGCCGTCATAACAAGCCAACCATCGTGCTGGAGGCTGTGGCATCTTACGACACATGGATTTGGCATGCATTCTTCGGCTCACCCGGATCAAACAACGATATCAACGTTCTTTGGTCTTCTCCTCTGTTCGATGAGGTTGTGAATGGATGGGCACCAGAATTTCGATACAAGGTAAATGGTAATATGTATGAGCTAGGTTACTACCTAACTGATGGTATTTATCCTAGTTGGTCTACCTTTGTCAAAAGTTTTTCTCATCCCGATAGTGCAAAGAAGAAATTATTTTCGCAGAGGCAAGAGTCTTACAGGAAAGATGTGGAGAGAGCATTCGGGATCTTACAAGCTCGATGGGCCATTGTTAGAGGGCCTGCACGATTTTGGCAACCCGAAGACCTCCATTCAATCATGATGACGTGCATAATTTTGCACAATATGATTGTGGAAGATGAGTACATCGAAATTGAAGAAGATTCAGACGAAGATGTGGATGATGACCAACCAACACATGCGAGAGCTATTGCAAGAGATGTTGAATATCTCGCTCCAACCACATATGAGACCCGACATGATAGGGTCACCTTGGGTAAGTATATGAGACGTTTAAATAGAATTCAAGCTCCTCAAATTTATGACACACTCCGCAAGGATTTGGTTGAGCATGTGTGGCGCCGAGAAGGTGAACGTTGATGATGTTGGTTGAGCATTTATGTAATAATTTTAAGTGTACTATGTTGTTATTTGTCTACTACGTTGAATAATTTATTGAATGGAGGTTGAATTATTGAATGGAGGTTGAAATAATAAGTACAATAATTATTGAAGACATTTAGATTAAATAGAAACAATAATAATAAGACATAAACTTAATAAAGTACATAAACCACATAATAAACAACATAATAAACAACATAAACTTAATACAAATGACAATTAATAAACTTAATTAATAAAGCACATAATTCATACACTACATAAACTTAACAATCATATCCACCATCTTCACTTGGTGATGGACTTCGTTGAAATGTTGGGATATAGGGTTCAGAGGATTCATCATCTTGAAACATACGCCTTGAGGCAGATTTTCGCATAATTTCCTTTTGCTTATTACGTAAGAACATCTTCCTCTCTGGAGTGTATTTGCTGAGGTCCTTCATCATGAATTCAATTTCAAACTTATTTTCCTCCCTATCCGAGATTTCCTTCATTTGCAAACGCAATCGGGCCGCTTCTTCTTGGCGAGCGCTATGAGTTTCATGTAATTTTGCAATTCCGATAGCAAAGTCTCCACTCGGGGAATCTTGGGACTTCCCTTTTCTCTTTGCTTCCTTTTGCTTATCTCTTCCCGGGGGCCTTGCTAAAGAAGGAGATGGGGTCATTTCATCGACACCTTCATCGCCACCTTCATTTCTCGGTGCGGCTTCACGTTGAAATAATCTTCCCCATTGTTGGTCTGCATCGGTTGCCCACCTTGGACAATCCTTGAGGACGTCCCAAGCATGTTGCAACTTAAAAACTTGATTTTTTGGTGTTACTCTTGTCTTGTAAATTTCCATTGCTTTGTCACCCTATGCAAAAAATACATAAAAATAATTAGTTGCAAAATAATATTATGTACATGACAAATAAAATATCAAGAAAAAAACTCACAATTTCTATGGCGCTCCTTCCACTAGGCATGCCAACCATGGCTCTCTCTAAGCTTCCCTTCCATAAAGTGCATGCTTTGTTGATAGTCTTCCACCGATCATAAACACCACCACCGTCTCGCCCGCTGCCGTTGCAGTTTTCTTGAAACTTTGCAATTATTTTATCCCACAAAACCTTTTTATTTTGATTTGTGCCAACTGCACCATCTTCACTAACAGACACCCATGCCAAGCATAAAGAAACATCTTCCTCAAAGGTCCAATTACGACCTCTAACATGCTCTCTTGCCATGTTGAACAATTTGGAAATGGAAAGAAATGATAGAAAGATAAATTGGAAGAATTGTAGGAGAAAATTGAATTTTGTGTGGATGTTTGAACAAATAGATAGGTATTTATAGATTTTTTGGGTAAATTTTGTGTTAAATAAATTTATTTAATTATTTTAGCCGTTAGATTTAAATTTGGGCCGTTAGATCTTTTTTTTTACCGTTAGATTTGAGTATATTCAATCTCAACCGTTGGATTCAATGTATTTTAAAATAATATATTTTTTAAAAATAAAGTTTCAATCTGGACCGTTGGATCAACCAACGGTCCTTAAATCCTGCCCGTTGGATTTCGAAAAGAGCCGTTGGGGCTCTGAAGCGTGGCCGACAGGGCCTGACGGTGGGACCCCCTCTTGTCGGGCTTCGGTTGCACGTTCTGGGCGTGGGGCGCGTGCGCGAGTCCACGGGCCGAGAGTGGCCCAAAACCTGGCGAGTCCACGCGGCTGGGGGGGGAATTTGGGGGGAATTTGGCCCAACTTTAGCATTCCCCTTTTAGCCCAATATTTTAGCTTGGGTTGGGGGGTGTTTGGGGGGAATTTTGGGCTAAATATTTGGCATTTAGCCCAGGGTTGGAGTAGGTCTTACCCAACCAAAAAGAAAACAAAATTCTCCATTGGTTTCCCTTGCTCATGACTTAATTGAACCATTGGGAATCAACTTGGATAAATGGCCATGTGTCCATCTGCAAAATTGTAGCATTCTTTGTGTTAATTGTTATATCATTGAAATTTCAAAGTCAAAAGACAAAAAGAGAAAAGAAAAAAAGAAAAGAGAAATGCTTCGGAATTCTTTTTGTAACCTCATAGTTTAACGTTAATTTCTGTGTCATCATTATAAAATATTGTGCAAAAAACATGAAGTGACATATAGTCAATGAAGATTTCTACTTTTGAAAGAGTCCCTTAGCATTTCTCAAGAAAAAAAAATACATAGTACTGTAATAAATCATGCATGGTAGGTCTACGAAATTCTATACTAAATAATTATTGCGCATAACTGTGCCATTTTTTTTTTATATAAATAGCATTTAAAGAAGAAAAATCGAGCACATAACCTTGACTTATAAGTCCCTTTCACGTAACACTTATGCTCCCTTTTTGTAATTAGTCATTTGTTAGTTCATAATGCTTTCTACTCGAAGCATTTTTATCAAACAACCATTTTTTACAACAAAAGTATCTTTAACTTTTCCAAAAGCACGAAACCAAAGTCAATGTAAACCTTCTACGTTCTTATACTTCTTATTTTTAACTATGTAATTATTCATCTGTTAGTTCATAACACTTTCTCCTTGAAGCACTTTTATCAAACAACCATTTTTTACGACAAAAGTGTTTTTAGCTTTTCTGAAAGCACGAACCCAAAGTCCATTTAAACCATGTAATACGTTCTTATAGTTCTTATTTTTAACTATATAATTATTCATCTGTTAGTTCATAACATTTTCTACTCGAAGCACTTTTATCAAACAACCATATTTTATGGCAAACGTGTTTTTAGTTTTTTTTTTTTTTTTGCGAAAATTAGACAACCAAAACTAACCCCATTATGTCTCGGATTTTAGTGCTCGCAAATATACGAATCATATGATAGTATAGCATATAAGCACATATATCCTTCCACAAAGATCGAATTGATTCTAAAATTCTTACTAACTAAATTGAAACTAATATAATGGAAAAGCTTCAACGGAAAAGATATGATATTTGAATTAAATTGAAATAAAACAAAGTTTGAAAATAAAATGCATAGAAATAATAGATTGAAAACATAAGAAAATAAGACCTAGGGCATTCAAATTCACCATAACCAATTCTACTTAATTCCCTTAATATGTTATGCTCAAGTAGTTTCCCAATAATCAACAGTCATGGCATTTGGTTGCATCAAAAGTATCTTAATATGTTAACCCTCTATGGCATCTAGATGAATTTAAACAAGTAAGAACTCATTAATCTCTATGGAAAGTGCTTGAAAATCACATAAACCCTAATTGCATGGCATATTAGTGTTTATGGTATCAATTGCAAGAAGCTAAACCCAAGTTAAGTATGACATCTACTCTAACTTGCATCAAAACAACTTAACTAAAACTTAGATGGTGATCAAAACAACAATAACTTGCATTAAAATTGAGAGACCATTTTTCCAGTTGGGTTAAAGTTGAGGGATCATTGTTAGAATTTTCTCATTTTGTGTACCATATTTGCCCCTCGATTCGGCCTCATGTGCGTGGCATGTGACTCATTTTGACGAGAGTTCTAAAGGAATTGAAGAAAATGATCATTGATAGGGATTTTTACCACCTACAAAAGTAGAGATAAAAACACTTAAAATACTTGCAAGAGTGCAAGGTTGTCGTACTATAGCGGCTCAAGCAATGTCGTTTTCCACAAGGATTGAATGAATAATTTGTATTTAAACTAATTCTTAGCTAATTATTTAAAACAAAGGTTGGAAAATGTTGATTTTAGAATTTAATATAATAAAAACGAATTTTAAAATAAAACAATTAAAGAAATTAACTAGAGAACAATTTAAAAGAAAATCAATTTGTAAAAGCCTAGGGTTCTACCGTCCCCTTAACAATCATACGCAAATTTACCAATTACTTATGAATTTCAACACACATGCTTTGAAGGTAAGGTTTTCATAATGCATATTTTCCTCGTGATGTTCAAGTGAAAACGTATATCTAACATGCAGTTCGTTTGTGATGTTCAGATCAAATATAAACATGTAAGACTTAATAGGCTTTGTGAAAACCCTTTGAAAAACCATGCAACCCTTAAGAGTGTGATGTTCACCTTAAGTGAACTTACAATTACTAATCACAAGAAGCCCTTCTCAATTTCAGGGTGATGTTCCAACAAAAATTGCATCAAATTACTTGTCTAAAAACCCTAATGGTCACGAATCACTAAGACAATTAGATAGTTTTAATCGCAGTGATTAATAATTCAAAGCAAGCATGCATTCATTCATAAGCAAATTAATAAAATTACATATTCATGCTAAGGCTCATGACTTCACCCTAGCAAAAGAACTTAGTTATGAACAATCATAAAACAAAATAAAATATATTAACTAGAAAAAGGATTGAAAACACCTTGCAGGTAAAAAGTCTGAAGTTTTCCAAAATAATGCATGCCTTCTCCCCCTCTCCTTCTTGCATTCTAAAAAACCCTAATGGCTAAAAAGCCTTATTTATACTACTACACAATAAAACCCTAAAAGGTCTTAAAATAAAACTAGGAAACATAATAAAAATAATAAAACAGAAATTAAAGGTTTCCTATTTGAACTAAAATTCGGATTTCTCAGAAAAATTAGTCTTTTGACTGACCAAATCAACTCCGATTTAGTCCCAAAAGGTCTCTTTTGAAAGCTGGAGACGTCCCCTACAAATCCTCAGAAGAAAACTTCTTCAAAATATGTCATCTTAACCTCCAAAATACCCAAAACGTCTAGAAACGTCAATCTGGGAAAGCTGTGCGCTGGGCCTTCATTTCATCACCACGGTCAAACGGCTTAGTAGAAAAATCTGGAATTTTGACACAATCATCTTGAAAGACTCATGAACATCCTCCAATTGGAATTACTCTAAAATTCATCCGTTTGATCACTTTGTGCTCCAAAGGAAGTCAAATGTCCTACATTAGAATATAATTCAAAGTAAGAAAATTCACACATAATAACCAATAAATTATTACTAAGATTAGGGTAAAATATATAGTATAGTATCGACCATCAATCATAGGGGCACGTTTTAAGGAGTTGAGGGATCAATGGTCATGAATTTTTAGTTCAAGGACCGTTACTCCAATTGGATTAAAGTTGAGTGACGTTTACTACAATTTTCTCAAATAAAAATTGAGCGCATTACGAATAGCGAAAGATATTCAATATGAAATAAAAACTTGATAAAACAATGACACAAGGTAATTAAGTATTCATGATCAAACTATATCGAAGCCCTAGAAAAGATATATAAAAAAATCTAGCTTTCTTCCTCCTTGCCGCAACCTTCTCCAATATGATAATTTTGATTTGCTTGAATCCCGTTACCACAAAGAATATCTCTTTTTATAACCCACGGCAATAAAAATAAATCCTACTAAATTCTAATGAAAAACCCACTAAAATTCTAACTATTGGACTTTAAGTCTTTGTTAAATAAAAAGAAAATAGACGGAAATAATAAGAACAAATAATCATGTCTCTTCTTAAATCCATTGAATAGCATTTCCATGTATATTCAAAACCTTTGTAGTCATTGATGAAAAAAAAATTCTTTGTGGTCTCATCTTCATATTGTAATACATATGTCTTGGCACAATTAATTAGCCTCATGCTCAGCTGAATTACTTTAGACACCTGAAATCATCATTTTCCACTTCTTTTTCGCATGGATTTGGATCCCATCTGGATCCAATGGTGGGGATCCTAGGGATCCTCGCATCTTAGTCATTCATTGTATATTGTAT
Source organism: Malus sylvestris (assembly GCF_916048215.2). Lineage (NCBI taxonomy): Eukaryota > Viridiplantae > Streptophyta > Magnoliopsida > Rosales > Rosaceae > Malus > Malus sylvestris. The sequence goes on along the minus strand of NC_062270.1, from coordinate 1,595,980 downwards.
GATCATAAATCATTTGAATTTTTTTATATAAATTAAATACAAATAGTAAACTGACCGTACGATGTACGATAAATGATTAAGATTTGAGAATCCATAAAATCCCCACAAAAAGGATCCGATCCTCATCCTTTTCTCACAACTCCGATATTGAAGTCTATATATTAAAACAATTAAATTTAATGTATTTACACAAATTCCAAAAAAGAAAATACGATAATAATGTATGAAAATATGCCCACATCACTTTTCCGAAAGCACGCACCCAAAGTCAATGTAAACCTTGTAATACGTTGCCAACCCATGTTCTGCAGGTTTGTTTCTTTTCTGTTTAAGTGGAAAGCAAAGACTTCAAAGCTCAAACACCGCTCACAAGAATTCAAACCATCACTAAATCTGTCAGGAGAAATCCCAGCATCAATATCAAGTCTCCACTTCTTGTCTTCATTTACGGTTGCTTACAACAAAGGAATAATACCATCCGGCACTCAAATCGAAGGTTTGAATGCCACTGCATTCGAGGGGAACCAAGGACTTTGTGGTGCCCCACTTCCAAACAAATGCCAACAGATGTATACAAGTAATGACACTAAAGATGTGCAGACTGGTTTCATTTTTCCGTGATTGTTGGTTTTATTTTCGGATTTTGGGGAGTCTGATTCTTTAGTGTTTATTAGGTCTTGGAGAGATGCATATTTCCTATTTCTGAGCAATGTTAAAGATAAGTTCCTCGCGATGGCAAATTAAGAAATACGATTATTGTTTGTTAATAGTTTTGCCTATAATAATTTGATGGCATAAAGCCCCTCACTTTCACAGCTAGAAATTACCATTTCCCGATGAAAGGAATTTTGTAAATAAACTTTAATCGTTGGAATTCATATATTCGGTTGCCAAAAACAGTAACGTTTTGGTTCTTTAGAGGCTTTTGCTTGACGAACAGTGTTCGACGGGCAAAGTTCCATCCATCGGGTAAAGTTTTTGCACCAAGGAAAAAACTTGGCGTGTAAATATAGCAACCATTGTGCAACAAATAATACAAGTTTCATTGAATTGTTCGTTGTGCAAAGGTACGTATATTTTATAATTTTGGGTTTACGGTTCGTCGGGCAAAGGTCAACGTCCTTTCCTCGACGAAATTATTTCATCATGTAAACACAATTTGCTCGACGACTTTGTACTATTCATCAGTAAACTCTGTAGTGATGATGTTTGTGCGACGAACATTGCCCGACAAAATTGTGCGTAATATAATTTCATCTTTCTCATGCTTCTTTGTTCATAGCTTTACTTCTAGGAAAATTGACAAAAACGATGAAAATACAAAATCTCAATTGTCATAATGATCACTTTTCGGAATTTTTTCAATATATCGTAAATATTTGATCCATAATGTCATCATATCTGATTGATATATGTCGTGGTTATGTGATTTTGATTATTTCAGCAATTAGAATTTGTAAAATCCTCTTTCAGTCTCAATTTCCGAGTTGGTTGGGGACCCTTCTTGACCGAATTTCAGGAGGATTTCTAAAGGAACTTTGCAGGCTGCCAGTGTTGGTATCTGGAATCACTTAAGCTCAACAGACCACATGTCTTGAACTACCCATGATCATCATTGTTAGTACAAATTCTTTACATCAAAACTATATTGCGAAGAACTTGCAGAAGTGCTATTCTTTCAGAACAATAGATTTACCGGCAAAATATTTATTAAGATTGGCCCACTGCAGCTTCTCCACGCGTTGGATTAATTTAATGCTATTACATTCCAGACCAAATATATATCTGGCCTCAAAACTTGGAGAAAGTACTGGTCCTCTCCATATATCATCTGTCCGGAGAAACCCAGCATCATTGGCGGTTCTTAGATTTTGTTTGGTACTCTACTTGAATCCAATTTTTTAAATTCAAAAGTAATGTTCAAATTTTAGGCCTTAAAAACTTGTTTGATATGACTATTTTCAAAAACTGAATTCAAAACTAACTCAAAAATATAGTTGATTCTTTAAAAAGATAAAAAAGTTTTTAAACTTAAATTCACTCATTTCTTTTCTCTCCCCCTCCTCTCTCACTCCAAATCTATCTCTCTCTTTTCTTCTTTCTCTCTTCCCCTATTCTCTTTTTTTTTTAATCCCTTTTTCGTCTCTTATTCAATCCGTTTTTTTCATTTTCTTGGTCCTCTTTCTTATCTCCTCTGATCCTCTCATTTTTTTCTCTTTCCTCCAATCATCTCTTACTTTCTTTCCTCTTCTCTCCTCTTTACCTCTTGATTCTCTCTTTTTGGATCTTTTTGTCTAATTTAAGTTGTAAGATTTAAAATTTTTAAATCGCATACCAAACAAGTTTTTGAATCTTAAAGAAAATTATTTTCAAGAAAAATTCTTAAAAATGTTTTGAGAAATTATAAAAAATTTCAAAAATGATACCAAACAGACCCTTAATTTCTTGTCATTTTTAATGTATCATACAGTACTTTGCGGTTCAATTCGTCCGCCTTCGAGGTGAATTTGAAACTTTGCGGTGCACTGACGATGGCATTGGTGCAGATATAAGAACAGCCAAGATTTGGACAATGGGAATCCAATTCCATGGTTTCATTTCACTTTCGCACCTGGGTTCACCACAGGATTTTTCGGAGTTTATGGCTCTTTCATGTTTAAGATCCGCAGATTTACGCAGTTCCAATTCCTAGACAGTGTACAAAATCTCTACTTGAGTACGTACTTCTTTAGGGCGAAGAAACAGAACATCCTGTGGTATAGCTCCTTCCTATCCATGGGAGATTTTTCAGAGATTTTGTATCTTTTCCAATAGTCGTATTGTGATTTATTAACATGACATGCATCGGAGAAAGTTGAGGTTCTATAATAAATTGGTAATAGTTTAATTACTTATAAGTACATGCAAAGTCTATTCTTTTCTCGATGTGGGATTCATACTCTCAGCTTCTTCTACATGTGGCGAATTATCAAGTCTAACACGTGAATAGCACAAATCAGGTGATGCGGAGTACATGCGGTTGTTGGGCTTCACACGAGAGACAACTTGTCTGAATGCTATGAAAAAAAGTTGAGGTTTTACTATAAAAATCAATTGGTAATATAATGAGTAGTCTAATTACTTATAAACACATACAAAATCTCTTCTTTTCTCGATGTAAAATTCATACTCTCAACATGCGTTCCAAAAGTGTATAAAACCTCGATCATGATTCAAGACTTTAATAAACCTTTGAATTTAACCTCGATCAAGATTCTAAGACTTTAATAAACCTTTGAATTCACGAAAATATCAACATAGAAAAGAAGCAATATGTGTGACTCTACAGTCCTGAAGATAATGCCTCAATATTCTTGCTGTGAAGCTTTCTTCTAGTTAATTATTGTGGCTTGGCTTTTAAAGTCAAGAAAAAGACTGACATATAATTGTGAAACAAATCAACATGGTAGGCCATTTAAGTACTAGTACTACTGCATTTAACAGTAATTGCTTTTTGTTTAGGTAAATAAATTCATTGAAAAATCAAAAGTGCACAGTTACGAATTTTGAATGAAATAGTTGTTGATATGATTTTACAATTATTCTAATCTGTATCGACTAATCCAGTTGAAATGGTTGTTGTCATCTGACAGTTAAATTTTCTAATTTCTCTTCTTAATTTGGAAAACTTTTTTCTTACTTGTTTGATAATCATTTCAATTTTCAAAAAAGTTAAATTAAAAAAACCAAGTAAAAAAAAGCCAAATTTTGAAGGAAATTGACAATCGCACACAATTTAGCTATTTACATACTCATGTTTAACTATGGTTGTGGATTCTGTTTGGTTTATTCAATCTAATAGCTAGAAATAGTCACTTAGTAATACGGTTTAGTGGTAGTAATACTGTGATTCAAATTCTCCTTTGGCGAGAATTGAATCTAAAACGTTTCACTTACAAATGAAAAGAAATACTATTAAACCGTAATACTAAGTGACAATGCACCTCCCATTTTGAAAACTCAAAAAAATAACTGTCAATTTTCATTTTTTGAAAACTAAAAACAGTTACCAAATCTATATTAAGTTTCATTTTTTAATAAAAGTGAAAACTGCAAGAAATTATCATTGAGTGGCTCCTATTTACGTTATGCACGAATTTCCTTAACTTGATTGCATCTAAAAACCTGTCTAGTGATTACAAGTATTGTGGTACTCATTGTCAAAGTATGTAAAACCTTCTTTTTTACCCAAACAAAAGTATGTAAGCCATCTAATGTGAACTATTTTCACTCACTACTACTGATTTTTCAGTCAATATATTGTGTACATGAAAGCAAAGACTTCAAATTTCAAATATTGTGGACAAATATCTAAACCCACCTACCTTTTAAACCTACTTTTTTAGTGAAAACTACAACGATAGAAGGGACGTGTGAATTAATATGAATTGAAAAACAGGACTCACTATCTCTTAGTGCAAGATTTGAAAACCCGAGTTGAAACATGTCTTACCGGTGTGGCTTTTATGCTACGCATCATTCAATAGTATGGGAGTTTTAATTGTTATATTTGATTTTTGCAAGTATTTACATTTTTATTTTCAACCTCAACCAACCATGTCTCACATCAAAAACCTAGAAAACCTCGGTTCATTAGTAGTGACTCACTAGATTGTCTCTTCCTTAATTGGGACAATAAATTTGTTAAAACGCTAAAGTCTCAAGTTAACCCACCTATATATTGGTTTGCACATGTGGTCAATGTCAATGTTCGATTAGTAGTGAGCTAATAAACCGTCTCTAAAACCTCAATTGAAGCATGCCCTGCATCAAAAAGTTAAAAACCTCAGTTGGGGCACTAGATTGTCTTTACCCGAATTGAAAGAATGAATTTAAAACGCTAAAGTCGCAGATTGGCCCAACTATTGGTTTGCACATGCGATTAGGGGTGGATTTTTTTGCCAAATTGCCGTGCCAACCGAATTGCCAACCGTGCCATACCGATTTTGTGCCAAATTTTTTGTACCAATCGATAATGGTACGGTATTGTACCGTACCGAAATTTCATGGTACGGTATTGGTAATGGATACCATTACCACGGTATTACCGTACCATACCGAAAATACAATATAATATATAATTTAGAAATTATATAATAGATAATTATATAACACATATTTATAATATTACAATAATTTGAAAATAAAACCCTACTTATATTAGCATTGTTGTTGGTGACTTTGATCTCTTGAAATTGTGGAAATCAAACACAAAAGAGTTCCTAATTCTTTCACAAATAGCCAAAATATCTTTGTAACCCCCACTTCTACTTTTGCTAGTGAAAATGCATTTAGCCTAGGGAGGAGGGTTGTGGACCCTTTAGGATATCCTTGACTCCTAAAATAATGGAGGCACTAGTGCGTACTAGTGGTTGGCTTAGGGTAGATGAAGTAAACTTCTACAAGGAACCAAAGGAAGATATGCTTCAATTTTACAAGGAAATGGAAGAAGAGAAAACAAGAAAGATATGCTTTAATTTTTTTAGTAAATTTGTTATTAAATGGTTTTCAACTTTAATTCTTCTTGCTACTAATTAATATGTTTTTTTTGTTTGTAATGTAGACTTGACACAAACTCAATCTTCTACAAGTTCAATGCCTTCCCCAAAAAGCTTTGACATCTTAAGCTTGAATAACTGATCAATGAATTCTCATTTTTGAAGTTTACTTCCAATTTTCATTTGGTTTGAAACTTTAATTTATATTTGGATTGTTAACTTCTATTTGTTTTGATTCGTAACTTCTATTTGGATTGTAAGCTTAATTTTCATGATGAATCTTGATGCATCATTTGAATTATTATGTGTGTGAATTGTGAATGATGAATAATAGATGAATTTAATCTATAATGTATGAGATAAAGGTACAAAAAAAAAGTTTTGCCCTTGAATTGGGTTAAAAAAACAAAAACAGATTTTGTTCCAAAACAAAATGGCAATTACCATTGCCATACCATGCCAACCGAACTTTGGTATACCGAAAGTTTGGTACGGTAATGGTAATAGATTTTACCAAACCGAAAGTTCGGTATGGTAATTGGTACAAGGGGTTTGGTACGGTAGCCGTACCGAACCCACCCCTACATGCGATCAGTATTTTGTTTGATCAGTAGTAAGCTGATGAACTGTCTATAACTTTGATGCCCTGTCTCTAAAGTCATCAAAGTCGGAAAGGAATAATCCAAAAACCTTGTATGGACCCCGTTGTGCAACTGATGCTTTGAAGTCTATCTACATTTTCTACACTTATTTCTCTTCTACATATGTAATGGATCTTAGCGACGACAACTTCTTTGGCATCATTCCATACCAGATTCCAGCCTCACCAACTTGGAGAGACGATTCAGACCTCTCAGGAAATCATCTATCCGACAGAATCCTAGCATCACTATCGGAGTCTTCGTCCAAGACCTCAATGCACTGCCGTTGACCAGATACTTCACGGGTCCCGCTTTCAAATTAGTGCAAGTAATAATACAACTAAGTACATGGAAGATGTATGCGAAAATTGTAAGTATTGAGACTGAATCTCATATTAAGTAGATTAGGTTACTCCTCATATTGTCAATTAGTTGTATGGTGAAACCTCAACCCGTTTCAATAAATTTATCAGTCTTTGCACCTAGAAGTCTCCATAATTTAGGGTTATTTCACATCACAATATTCCTTTTTCCCAAAAAATCAAAAAACAAAAATAAACAATTGTGGGGCAAATCAAGTGGTAGGGTACTTAACTCCACTCAGTGAAAAAAGTTTGAATCTTGCTCTTCTCTTCACCTAAAACAAAAACCTGAAATTTTAATCGACATCAAATTCGATGAATTTTTGCTCGTTGATTTATGCAGAAACAAACAGTGACAGAGCCTCAAAGAAAAGCAGAGTCGTCCTTTCTAATTTTGGTGTTTCCTTTAAATCTAAGAAAGCTACAGCCTAAAGTCAAACCAAAGACTAAGAGATTAAAGAATCTTTCAACGACTTTGAAGTCATGAGTCTTACCGACATGGAATTTCCTGTCATGACTTTGAAGTCATGTGGAAGATGCGTATGTACTCTGCAGATTCAGACATATATGCATACCTATCTACGCGTGTAGAAGAAAACCTGTGAGTAATCTGAACCTGAGATGGATCATCCATTCTCTCATGGCTTCCTTCTCATCCTCTTGTTTTCTTCCATTTTATTCACAATACAAGCATGTGATCAAACCGAACGCAGCGCCCTCAAGTCCTTCGCCAGCGCTCTGTCTTCCCCGGCATTGAACTGGACTGCTTCAGTTGATTGTTGCCAGTGGGAAGGCATCACATGTAATCAGAACGGTTGGATCATCCGAGTGCGGTTGCCATCCAAGGGCCTCACAGGAGGTACTTTTCCTTCATCACTTGGAAACCTTAAGCTTCTTTCGCACCTCAATCTCTCCCACAATCTGCTTTCCGGCTCTCTTGAAGCCGGGATGTTCTTGTCCTTGAGTCGCCTTGAGATTCTTGATTTGAGCTATAACCTTTTCTCCGGAGAAATACCAATGTCTTTATCATCAAGTTACATCCAAATAGTTGATTTTTCAAGCAATCAATTCAACGGAACAATTCCATCTTCATTCCTCCAGCATGCCTGGAATTTGAGCAGTTTGAATGTCAGCAATAATCACTTTACAGGCCAAATACCTTCCTCTACCTGTCTTCGTTCATCCTCGCTTAGAGTCTTGGATTTCTCCCACAATAATTTCAGTGGCCCAATTCCTCCCGGACCTCGCTTAGAGTCTTTTATAAAACAATAATTTCAGTGGCCCAATACCTCTACCTGTCGAGTTGGAGGTATTTCGTGCTGGCGACAATACTCTCTCAGGATCCCTCCCTACTGATATCTACAATGCTCAGGCACTTCAAGAAATTTCATTATCTACCAATGGGCTTGTGGGACCCATCAGTAAGAATGTTGGGAAGCTCTCCAAATTAAAGCTCATGCGCCTTCAATACAACAATCTCGAAGGTCATCTGCCCTCATCTCTGATGAATTGCACAAACCTTGTTGAAATAAATCTGGGATTCAACCGTTTTAGTGGGAATATCTCTGCCCTCAATTTCTCTAAACTTACTCATCTTAGTAAACTAGATTGTATAAGTAATAATCTCACTGGTACCTTGCCAATAAGCCTCTACGCATGCAAGTCCCTCAAAGCACTTCGACTGGCTACAAATGATTTCGAGGGCCAAATCCAACCTGAGATTCTTCAATTGAAAAACTTGACCTTCCTCTCACTTTCTCGTAACAGACTCACCAATGTCACGGGGGCAATGAAGATACTGACGGGTTTCAAAACTCTCAAGGTGCTCCTTCTTGCAAAAAATTTTAAAGGTGAAGAAATGCCAGATGGGGATATAACTGTCGATTCCGGGTTACAAAATCTGTGTGTTTTCAGTTTACTTATGTGTCATATGACAGGACACATACCTGCATGGATTTCAAAGCTCGGGAAACTGGAAGTCCTGGATTTGTCTTTTAACAGACTCACTGGCACAATACCTGGTTGGTTGGGGACTCTTCCGCATCTTTTCTTTTTGTTGTTGAATGACAACTTGATTTCGGGTGAATTTCCAAAGGAGCTTTGCAGACTACAAGCATTAGTATCGCAAAAGGCTGCGAATGAAACAGGCCATTGTTCTCTTGAGTTGCCCGTCTACTTTCAACGCGGTAATAATGCAACTGTGCTGGCTTCACAGTACAAATATCTGCCCAACATGCCAAGAGTAATCTCCCTCAGGAACAACAGTTTAAGAGGCAGCATACCCTTTGAGATCGGCCAATTGCAATTTCTTCAACAACTGGATCTAAGCATCAACAACTTCTCTGGCAACATTCCAGACCAAATAGCCAACCTCCCAAAGTTGGAGAGATTAGAACTCAACAGTAACCGTCTGTCAGGCGAAATCCCATCATCACTATCAAATCTCCATTTCTTGTCTACATTTACTGTTGCATACAATAATCTTGAAGGACCAATACCAGCCGGCACTCAGCTCCAAGGTTTCAGTGTCTCTGCATTCGAAGGGAATCCGAAACTTTGCGGTGCCCCACTTTCAAACCAGTGTTTCCCAAGTAATGGCAGTGATGCAGATGAGAATGAGAACAACCAGGATTTGGACCATGATGAGGAGCAAAGTCTATGGTTTGGGTTATCCGTTGTGCTTGGTTTCTTTGTAGGGTATTTGGGATTCTGTTGCCCTTTGCTTCTCAAGAGGACGTGGAGATTTGCCTATTTCCAACTCCTTGACAAAATTCAATTCATGCTCTATCTGAAGTGGAGTAGGCTTAGAAGAAGGTAGAGTTCTAGAATCTAGACTCTGTTCATTTTTCTTTTTTCAATATGTTTACAATTACTAGTTCTTGTTCTTGTTCTTAACAGGAAAGCCCAAGGCCAAGTCCAAGTTCCAAATCAAAAGGACGAAGTTAAAAGCAGCAAACCGGATAGTGAAACCAAGAGTACAAATCGGTCAGAATATGCAAACAACAGTAACTCTTTCATGGTCCCTGACAACTTCCAAACCACCTCTCTCGTCAATGTTCCAGTTAAAGCTCACTGCACAGAAGATGATGAAATATTAGTGTGTACGGATTGAGACAGTAAATTCTCTAGTGCAAAATATCTATTTAAGAGTAGGATGTTCATTCCCTAATCGGATTGTAAGTTGAATAGCTCTTTTATTTATTTTCTCTCTTTGTTTAGACAATAATTATGGACCAAACTATCAATCATCAGCTGAAATCACGATGGAAGTTTGATAAGGTAACATATTAGATGATTTTAAACGTGACTAAAGCCTAAGCGTATACATCACATATCTTTAACCACAAAAAGGTATGTCACATAACGAATCAAACTATCTGTGAAAATCTCCTCGATTTTCATAAACTTGCGCAATCAGTTTGGTTAAGAAGAAAACTGAAACTAACAAAAGGGTCCTGATTGAAATTGATACTACACATCAAAATCTGTGTATATGCAGAATCATTGACAAGGGTTTGTATTTTTTCCGAAAGTAAAACAAAAAAACTAGTGTAAGTTGGGTTTTCACTTACTTCTTCTAGTTTGCACTGGTTGAAAGTCGGAAGTTGTTGAACGAATCCCAACACGAGCAGAAGCCGAAAATCACAGAGCTCCAACTTTCGCAAGGTTTAGGCACCTAAGCTCCTAACCCTGCAAATTGGCCATTGTTGGAAACATGAAATCAATCTGGGAATCTGAAAAAAAAATAAAAAAGGGCAAAAGAAAACGGTTCAGGAATTTCATCAAACAGTTTATCTGCAATCTCTTTTCAGAAAGTTTAAAATTGCAATTATCTTGTGAGAGTAAGATAGCACATTAAGGAAGAAACATGTAAATGCAGCTTCATCGTCTACAAACACATGCATGCAACGTACCAGTTTTTTCTGTTGAATTTTTGGCAAACAATTGTCTGGGTCTACACTTTGATGGTGTCTCGAGGTTATGTCAAAAGAGGTTTTCTACGGGATGGGTTTTTTTTTTTTTTTTTTTTCAATGTGGTCAAATGCGATAGGCCTGGCTCACAACTGATCTAGAGAGACTTTGGCTCCGTTTGTGTTCTCTGAGTTCAAATAAATTGACGAACACTATGTTATAAGAAATATTAAAATTTTATCTTGACAATCAAATCGGCAAATAGTTTCGAATAATTGATTATTTTTTGTGTTTTTGCAACAGTAAACTATAAAAGAAGACTGAAAAATAGACTGATTAAATTATTGAAAGTCAATGTAGAGTGACACCCACAACCAGTCTACATTTAAAAAAACTGACGCTTTTGTTTTCTGTTTTAGCCACTTGAATTTTAGATTGACTGTTTTAATCGTGCTTCGTATCGTATCATGGTGTTTTGAATAAAGCATCTTACCCAAGGAAAAAAAATGCTCCATTAATTTCCTTTGATCATGACTTAAGTAAACCATTGAGTCCAATCTGCTTAGAAGAACAAAATCAACTTCGATAAGTTGGCACGTCAATGTCCAAAATTTCAAGCATTGTTCATGATAATGATTATACTTTTGCAATTTCGAAGTCAAATACACAGAATATATATATATATATATATATATATTGTAGGGAAATAGGTCATGCATGGTAGATTTACGTTAGTTTATATTAATATTGTGCGTAATTGTATCATTTATTTTTATACAAGAGATATTTAGAGAAAAAAAAATCAAGTACGTAATTTTGCACGTTGTTAAATCATGAAGAATTCTTTGTAAATAAATTAATTAATGACCATCTCACTTCTACTTATTCTTAACTATATAATTATTCATCTGTTAGTTCATAACTCTCCTATTTAATCGAAATTCCTTAACTTGATTGCATCTAAAAAATTGTCCAAAGTGATTAATAGTGTTTCTACTTTCTATTCAAAGCACTTTTAAGAAACAACATTTTTAAGTGCTTTAAACTCTTCCACAGGCACTAGCCCAAAGTCAATGTAAACATTCTAATACGTTGCAAACCCATTATTAGACCCTTCATTAGTGACGGCCCATTTCACCTATGGCGTGGTTACGAAACCGGACTGGAATGGGAAGAAACGGAATGGCACTTTCTCAAAGCATTCCAGCATTTACCAAGCTTGTGAGGAATTAAAAAAAGAGAAAACTAATGAAAAGGGTTTGAAAACTTTGAGTTTTAACGATAAGGACAAAATAAAGAGTAAAATGAATAGTATCAAGATTGACTTTTTAGTGTAAAAATATGGTTTTTCGTTAAAATGAACAGTACCGGGAGCTTTTCGTTAAAGTTCCCTAAAAAAATAGGTGGGTCCAGGTTCTCCTAAAATTAATAATTAAAATTTTAAATTATTCAAAATTAGAATACCTAGATGAAGGTGGTATTTGGATTCCAGGATGAAGGCTCCAGCCGTAATCAAACTTTTTTACCTAAAATACCCATACACTTCTTACCTGTAATTCAAATATTTACCATTGCATTTCTTCACTATTGCTTGTATCCAAAAAGGAAAAAAAAGAATAGTAATCTAAACGCATTTGGCCACTTTGAAGTCAATGTAAGTGACTCTGAATTTAGATTATTTTCGAGAATTTATACAAGTTTTATTAAATTTAGATTTTAATTAAACTAATTACAATTTTTTATTTTTGGTCAGTAATCATTAAAAATTCGTGGACTTTACGGGGTCACACTAAGTATAATTGGATAGAGCTCGATCCTAAGAACGCATAGGAGAAAACTGTTCGTGAATCGGAGTTGAAACGAAGAAATTAGAGATGTTTTAGTTGTTTGAAAAAAAAAACATGATTAGAAGCTACCAAGTAGTAGCAAGAGAGAGGGGGAAAATGAGAGATGCGGGAAAGAAAATGAGGGAAAGGAGGGAAGGGGAAGAGCAGCCAACCTTCCTGATCCGTTTTCGACCCGATAACGCTGTTCCCCAACTCGGCTCCTCCACACATTGCGACGTCGATTACGGAATTTTTCCGACGATCCAAGGCTTGCCACCACCTGGAAAACATTTCCCATCGTTCCCTCTTCCTTTTCCATCCCAAATTTGATGAAAATTGGCTTTGAATTTGTGAAACCTGCACCAGTGGGTGCGACGGTACCGCGCCTTTGATCCACCATTTCTGAAACGTTTTCCTTTGATCACCACCATTTTTAGCATCCCCTTAAGCCCATGAACAAAATCCAAACAAATTTGGGGCGACGGAGCTGCGGATTTGACGAATCGAAGAACACCATTTCAAGGGTTTCCGGTGGATCGAGGGTGATTTGAGGTGTTTTCTGGCTGAATTAGACTTCGGCCCATGTATGAAATTTGTTCCTCTCATTAAGCTCTACTTGCTTGTAAAATTTGGTAATTTTTAGAGTTAGTCAAAAAATTGGGTTACCATTCACCGGAAACCGCCGCATGCGGCGGCGCATGGCCAGTGGGCCAATTATGTCTTTCTAGGCTAAATTTGATACCTCGAATCTATCTGTGACATCCGATTGATGAAATTTTGTCGTTTGAACCTAGTTTCATTAAGGTCCGCCACTTGAATAGTGTAGCAAATGACGATCCGACTGTTAGATCATTACTAAAATTTAATATGTTATAGTACGTAATATTTGAGAACCTTAGGAATTTACAGATCGAGAATCCGAGTTACGGATCTTCCCTAATTGAATTTCTAAGTGTATAAAACGAAATGTTGAAAGCAACATAATTCTAGCAATTGGCGGAGATCCGACCGTTGGATCGTTCCGAAATTTTAGAATATTGTTCTAAAAGATAAATGAGACCCTTGTATAGGGTTGTAGACTCCATCGTTGACAAAGACTCGACTTTTGATCAATATGCTACGAACTAATCTTAAATATTAAAATTAGTATTACTACAGACTATGTAGGACTTAGTGGGCCTATATTGAACTGCCAACTTAGAGGTCATATTCCGGTGTGGATGTCAAAGCTCAAGAAACTTGGTAGTCCTTGATTTGTCTTCTAACAGACTCACAGGCTCAATACCTCCTTGGTTGGGTAGTCTTCCTAGTCTTTTCTTCATAAGCTTGGACAACAACTTGCTTTCGGGGGGACTTCCAAATGAGCTTTTCTCACTACAAGCTCTTATATCCGAGAAGCCTTCCGCTCAAACAGATAGTGGTGATGTCAAACTACCTATCTACACGCATCGCAGGAATGTATCTGTCGCATCTCTGCAGTACAACTACCTGTCCAACTTGCCGCCAACTATTTACATCCGAAATAACACCCTAAGTGGCAACATTCCCATTGAGATAGGCTGGCTGCATAACCTTCACGAGCTGGATCTCAACATCAACAACATCGTTGGTAGCATTCCGGACCAGGTATCTAAGCTCACTAACTTGGAGAGATTAGACCTCTCAAGAAACCATCTGTCAGGTGGAATCCCAACTTCACTATCAAGTCTTCATTTCTTGGGTTCATTTAGTGTTGCATGCATTAACCTCCAAGGAAAAATACCGTCAGGCACACATCTCCAAGGCTTTGATGCCACTGCCTTTGAGGGCAACCCGGGACTTTGCGGTTTCCCGCTTCCAAACAAATGCCAACAGATGAATACAAGTGATGATGCAACTAAGAACCTGGAAGATGAACATGACCATGGGAATGAAATTCCATGGCTTTATATTTCAGTGGCTCTTGGTTTCATTGTAGGACTTTGGGGAGTTTGTGGCCCTCTAGCTTTAAGCACGTCATGGTGATACAAATATTTCCAATTTCTCTCTGATGTTAAAGATCGCTTTGTGTGCTAATCAAGTGTATTTTTTCCATGAGAAACAAATGACTTATTAACAAAGTTTTAAAAGATACTAGACGCTAGTCGTGTGTCCAACAGGGATCTAGCGCAAGGGCTTTTTTTATTTTAATTAAATTTATTAATATAACATATACATAAAGCGGGAGCCTTGTGCACTGGGTACGACCTTTTATTAATATAACATATACATAAATATCTACTTTTACATTAAATATAAATATAATTGTATTGAGATACATAAATTACAAAATAAATAACATATAAATTATAATATATTAGAATATATTGAAAACATGTGGAACAATTATGTGATGAGTGTTTTAACAAGTCTCTTACAATTTATCGAAAAAATAAAATACAAAATAAAAGTTATCTATTTTTTGTTTATGTGAGAGTCGCGGGCTAGACGAGTGACTTGGCAGGTCTAGACACTCTTACTTAATTTTCAAATGCTTAGGATTAATCGGGAAGGTGGCCAGACGCATAGCGCATAGGAGGGAATTTTTAGACTAGTGCTTATCAACCAAATTGCTGCTGCATACCAAAAATATAACAACTTGGTAAAACAGAAAGGGAATTTACGTCGTAGGGATGGCCAAACAACATCCAACTTTCCTAACTAAATTCAAACGCAAATGCCTTCGAATTTCGTCATGATAGAATACTGAAACTTTTGAGCATAGTTGGTTGGGGGCTCTTCCGAGGCTCCTTGTTTTAGCATTAGGAGGCAATCGAATTTCGGGTGAATTTCCAAAGGAACTCTGTACACTTCCCATGTTGTTATCCGAAGAAACTGCTCCTCAACTAGACGGTGATGTTCTCGAACTGCCTATCTACATCTCGACCAACGCAACGTTCTGCAGTAAAAGTTGTCTTACTTTCCTCACGTGATTGACGTGAAGGACAACAGCATTAGTGGGAAAATTTCCAACAATGGCCAGCTTCATCAGCTCCTACAAATGCTGCAGCTGTAAGTTGGGTTTGTATTTTTTCCGGAAGTAAAACAAAAAAAACTAGTGTGAGTTGGGTTTTCACTTACTTCTTCTAGTTTGCATGGGTTGAAAGTCGGAAGTTGTTGAACGAATCCAACGAGCAGAAGCCGAAAATCACAGAGCTCCAACTTTCGCAAGAGGAGGCGGGTCAGGAAATGAGTTACAGTGGCACCTAATCCTGCAAACTGGCCATTGTTGGAAACATGAAAACAATCTGGAAATCTGGAAGACAAAAACACAAAAACACGCAAAAGAAAACGGTTCAGGAATTTCATCAAACGGTTCATGTATCTCTTTACAGAAAGTTTTAAATTGCAATTATCTTGTAAGCGTAAGATAGTACATTAAGGAAGAAACATGTAAATGCAGCTTCATCGACTACAATTTGATGATGTTTCGAGGTTATGTCGAAAGAGGTTTTATTTGGGAAGGTTTTTTTTCATCTTTTTAAAAATGAGGTCTAATGCAATAGGCCTAGCTCACAACTGATCTAGAGAGAACTAGAAATATGGCTAGCGTGTTGCTGCGGGATTAGAAACCGTGTTTCAAAGCTATAAGAGATTGTTACAGAAGTTAAATGTTTTTACACTAAAAATGTTTGAGCTTTTTGAAAGAATTTTTATATGAAGAGCATAAATTGGGTGAATGAAGCTCTTGGAATTCTCTGAACCACTCTATGAATAGCATGACCTGTGAATGGTTGATTATGTAATAGAAATTAGTAAAAGAGTATGTAAGAGTATTATATATGAAACTATATTATTGCAAAGTGCACCGGAATACTCAGTTATAGCTTTAAAACCAATAAAAAAAAATGCAAGACAAAATAGAAGTAAAAAGTATTAAGTTTGAAAGACATGAACGAATGTGTCTTAGAAGATTTATACCTTTTAGATTGAAAATGGTAGGAAAGAGAGAGAGTTAACTTCTTATCAATTACCTTATGAAAACTTTTGCAGCAGCTGAAACACCTTTATCAATGAAATATCCCAAGAACGTTGGATCAGCTACACGAACCTGCTTTCAATTGAACATTTCATTGTAACTCTAAAATAAGAAAAACTTCCAACTCTTTCTAAAAAAGAACATTTCAGACTCCAGTTAATTTAGGCAGGACTGAGGAGATAAAGATGAGTATTTTCTTCCTTGACCAACCAAATAATGGAACAGAAGGAATTTTCCCCCTTCTTTTTCCCCTCCTTGCAGACTATACACACCATTCAGAAAGGAAGATATTTCATCAGTACATTGTCAACTCCATAGCAGTCCACATATTTAATTCCTCTTGCAGCCATATCTTCTAACCCAACCCAAATTATATGCACTTTACTTAATAATGCAATCATCTTCGAAGAATAAGGTCCAAATATGTGATCGGTTCCATCCTGCATGTCTACATTTCTGTTGAACTGAACAATTTGCAATACACTTACTCCCATCCTAAATCCTTGTAATTTTGCTGAGGAAAAAAGACAATTCCCTTGCAAGAGCAAAAACACTATGTTTGCTACTACTTAACATAAATACTTACACCAACAAAAATAACAATAAAAAAATTGGCACAGAAAGCATAGGTCCATAAAACACAAAGTACTTACCACATCCAATGAATGACACCCTAAGAAGCTGATGCTTCTTCTAGCGCACGTACAGCACCAAGAAATGCAGCATCCCTATGAAAAATAGCTCCTTGTAATGGTCAAGAAGAACACAGAAGATAATGAATCAATGTGCTCGAAACCCAAAAGAACAAAAACAGAAATGAAAGCAAACGGAATAACTTCAATCATAAATGGACTTAAAGTACTCAATTCAGTGAATTCATTAATCTTCTATCTTTTTTCCCTCAATTTTCTCGGAAACCAAACAGAAAATGAGAAATGAGTTAAACACTATTCAAAAGAAAGAAAAGCGCAAATTCCCTATCACTCAATTTCTAATATCAAACAAACAAAATTAATCCAAACCCAATACAACATTAAATGTAAATATTCAAACTTTACAACATTTTAGCTCTCTGAATTTACTCTCAAGCCAAACACAGAAACTAAATCCAGTGAAAAAATTATCCATTATTTAAAACCACTTGTCAATTCAACATAAAAAATAAAATAAAAAGGAACAGAGACAGTCCTAATTACTCCACGACACTGCGCTTTTTTTGGTCTAGTAATGCTGGATACATGAAAACTTAAAGCTCAAAAGTAGACATCCAAGAAAATTAAATCCTTCTGCAAGGGATACAACTATTAACAAAGATTTGAGAAATTTCAATTCTCTGAATGAAGCATCTCTTCTGAATGACAAACTCAAATCTTGGAAATAAACAATAATATAGGCAAAGAAAAAATAAGAAAAATGTAAGCCAATATTATAGGTGGTCTGTGGAAATGACAAATTGCACTGCGATAAATCTCCGAATTGCTCATTGTCCACCATCCCCAACTCAAACTCAAATAGAAAGAGGCACCACCGGGGTTAGAAATTTAATATTAGCATTCAACTGAACTTCTAGAATGCCCAAAAAAAGATCCTATTTTGCTAAAGATATGCAAAGGCAAATTAAGAGATCATCATATCACAAAAGCTACATAAGCAAATTAAGAGATCCTCATATTTAAAGCTGCAAAAACAAATTATTATTGCTGACAAAATACTTGAAAATCTAAAGGCTAGGGATTTTCACTCTCTCATTGAAAAAAAAATCCCATTTCTGAGTAATATAACCAAACTCATCTTATACAGCAAAGAAGCATAGGACTAAGAAATCAGATCCTAATTTCCAATATCAAAATAGTATGAATTATTCAACTTAAACGCTACTTTCATTAACAAAGATTAAAATAGGTGCGCAATCCATACAATTTATACGTTACCATTGATTCAAGTTCTGGTAAGGTGTGTGACAACGATGAGAAGGCGAGGTGTGCAAGGGAGATCAAATATACCTGCCAAAACCAAATGCAAGCAAAACCCATAAGAAAAAACCAACGCAAGGTAAACCATCAACCAAAACCAATAATTTATCAATTGCAGTAATTAGGTCAAACCCACATTGACATTTCAGCCAGAAAAGTAAAAAATGAAAAGCTACCTTGCACTGGGCGGCCTCCTGGGCATTTCATGTTCAAACTTCGGGCACTTCATTGGTTGGTGGAAATACCAACGGAGATGAGAAGGCGTGGTGAACAACGAAGATTGCAAAGTAAGGATTGAAGAGAAAACGAAACAGAGATCGAAGAAATGGTTAATCACGTTGCAGAGTGGGAGTTAAGATAAGGAGATACTCACAGCCCAAAACGGATAACATCACCAACACGTAAATCCACATAAACCTTTATGTTCACCTGATTATTAGGCAAGAGAAAACCATTAGGAACAATCAAGAGCCTTTGTATAGAGTACAACAAAACACCAGCCATCCACACTACAAAGGTAATTACTAATTTGTAAACAACTCTTAAGATTTCTCAGGTCAATGCGTGTTTTCATTCTTTGAACCAAACGGTATGGATAAAAAGCAAGGAAAGCAATCAGCTACATATAAATACCGAAAACATGGAAATTCATAACCCATACACCGAAAACAAAATCGAAAAGAATTCAAATTAAATTAAATAAACACGATCAAACAAAAGAAGCGTTTGAATTACTCACCATTGTAGAAAATTCGAATGCAGTAATGGATGAGGAGTTGCAGAGAGGAACTCTGTTCAGCTAGTACTAATTCTATTTACTGAAAAGAGGATGATGATTTTTGGTGTGGAAATAACCAACCTTACACCCGCACCTCAACCTACACCTCCTTCCCCACAACCCCACCCTCCCTAGGCAACTATACCTCCCCCTCTCTATGCAGCAAACACGCGTCCCTTTCCCAGAACCTTACCCCCAAATCGAACATGACCGCACCCACCCTCTCACATTCTCTCCCTGTAATCCCGCACCCAAACCCCACTCTGTCCACCCCGAACCCCTCTCGTCAACTCTCTCTCTGTTATGATCCCACATCGACTACACTTATGGGGGTGTAGGGGTTCTTAAGTCCTTGGGGTCCTCCCACCTATTGGACTAGTCTTTTGGGTTTTGGGTTGGGCTCTTCCCTTGGGCTTGGGCTTGAGTACCTAACATTGGTATCAGAGCCTAGGTTCCCGACGCTGCGGAGGGGGCGACCTGGAAAGGGCTACCTTAACGGGATGACCAAAGGGTGCACCGCCGTTAAGAATGAAAGCCACCAGAGTAAGGGCCGTTGTGGGCGTCGGCTTCCGAAGGGTGGTGTAATGTTATGATCCCACATCGACTACACTTATGGAGGTGTAGGGGTTCTTAAGTCCTTGGGGTCCTCTCACCTATTGGACTAGTCTTTTGGGTTGGGCTCTTCCCTTGGGCTTGAGTACCTAACACTCTCTCTACTTGCAACCCATCAACCCCTCTGACAACCATGCCTCGGACGACATCGACAACAACCACCCCTAAACACAGAATGACGAAAGTGCCTCCAGATCCTGTCTGTTGGATCTGGTTTGAAGAGGGCAAAAGAGTCATTTTGACTCTTTCTATGCAACACAGCCCAACACATTGGACAACCCACTTCCGAAGCCCACACCTGGCCCAAAACCAACAACCCAAAATAAGCCTAAATCAAGCCTAGGGCACCCAGACCTACGGACAATATTACCCTCCTAACTTTTAGTAATTACCCTAGCCCAACACAGATTTGGTGGCAGCAGTGTGTAAATAAAGCAAAATCAAGAGGGGAAATTTTGACTGTAGCTAAGCTACAGTCAAATCCTTCCTCAATTTTAGAATAGATAATAATAAGTTTGGCTCAATTTGTGTTCACCTTTTTAGTAATGATTGAATTAGCTTCAAGATGGAAGATGAATACAAGTGATAATGCAACTAAGAACATGGAAGATGAACATAACAATAGGAACGAAATTCCATGGCTTCATATTTCAGTGGCTCTTGGGGCTAGTTTGGTATTGCTGTGCTTTGAAAAAAAGTTGCTGTGAGAATAAACGGCTGTGAAAAAAAATCAGCAGAGTGTTTGGTAAACTTTTTTGTAAAAGTGCTTTTGAAAAAAAGAGCAGTCTGATAGTGGGTCTTTTCATTAAAGGAGCATTGTAGCTTCGTGTGCTTTGAAAAAAAACCAGTTTTCCAAAGCTACAAATAGCTGTTTCAACTTTTTCCTTTGATTTCAGCTTATTCTCACAACAGCTTCCAAAATAAGCCTTTTTTTTTTTCAGTTTACCAAACATTTAAAACCCTCATAGCTTTTTTTCATGAGTGCTTTTTTTTAAGCACCTCACTCCCAAACCACCCCTTGGTTTCATTGTAGGATTTTGGGGAGTTTGTGGCCCTCTAGTTTTCAGCACGTCATGGCGATATGTATATTTCCAATTTATCTCCAATGTAAAAAATCGCTTCGTGTGTTGATCAAGTGTAATTTTTTATGTGAGAAATGAAGGACCTATTAACAAGGTTCTAAAAGGTGCTGGGCCGGCGCTCAGCAAGGGCTAGCTCATAGGTAAAGAGGTGCGGGCGTTTCTTATGTTTTATATAACATGCCCTTTATTCAAATGGATTCCATTTTTTTAATAAAATGGTTCTATATTGAATTTTAATGATCGAAATTGTTTATTTTTCAAGTTGCATTTCATAGATCATTCTTGAAAAATATTAGTCAAAACAAAAATGTTTGAGATATCTAATTGAGTTGAGTTCAAATAAATTGACAAACACTATGCTCTAAAAAATATTGAAATTTCCTCACGACAATTAAATGGGTACATAGTTTCGGAATGAATTGATTTTTTTTATTTTACATGATCTATAAATGAAGACTAAAAAAATAGATAGTTTAAATCATTGAAGTTGGATATAAAGTAAAACCTACAACTAATTCCCATTCCTAATATTATACTGTTTTGAATAAAGCATCTTACTCGTGAAAAAAAGAAAAGAAAAAAAAAGCATCTTACCCAACTAAAAAGAAAACAAAATGCTCCATTAATTCCCTTAATCATGACTTAATTAAACCACCGAGTCCAATCTGCTAAGAAGAAAAAAAAAACAACTTAGATAAGTGGGGCATGTCGATGTCCAAAATTTCAAGCATTCTTCGTGTTAATTATTATAAGTTTGTTTAGATATGATTTTAAAATAACTAAAAGCATTCTTTATGTTAATTATCATGAGCTCATTTGGACGTGATTAATTCCCTTAATCATGACTTAATTAAACCACCGAGTCCAATCTGCTAAGAAGAAAGAAAAAAACCAACTTAGATAAGTGGGGCATTTCGATGTCTAAAATTTCAAGCATTCTTCGTGTTAATTATTATGAGCTCGTTTGGATATACTTTTAAAATGATTAAAAGCACTTTCAAAAAAAATGTTTATATGCTTCTTCCAGGAAGCACTTTAAGTGCTTTTCCAAGATTTACTTGCATTTTTACTAAAGATTGGTTCTAAAAATATTTTCACCAAAAGCGCTTTCAGTCATTTTAAAAACACATCTAAAAGAGCTCTATAACTTTGCAAGAGAAATGTTAAGTAGATTCTATCAAAACGAGATTCTCTCAAAATTGGACTTTTTGTAAACTCTCTGTCACTTTATGTTTTTGGCACAATATTTTGTACTGTTAACATAATAATTTATATTAAATTGTAAGATCACAAAGAATCATATAAAGTTTGATTTTGAGTGATTCTCTTTAGCATTCCACTCTATTTGCAATTCCAAAGTTAAGACAGAGAAAAAATACATAGTAGTAAAATAAGTCACACATGGTGGACCTACACCATTCTATGGTAGTAATTTTAACGCGTGATTAATTAATGATGATCTCATTTCTACCTTTTTATTCTTAATTATATAATTATTTATCTGTTAGTTCATAACTCTCCTATTTAACACTCTTCCCACAACACTTTTATCAAACAACCATTTTCACGATAAAAATGCTTTTAACTCTTCAAAAAGCATGAGCCCAAATATTAGTCAAAACAGAAATGTTTGAGATATTTAATTGAGTTGAGTTCAAAGAAATTGACAAACACTATGTTCTAAAAAATATTGAAATTTCCCCACTACAATTAAATGGGTACATAGAATGAATTGATTTTTTTTTAGATGATCTATAAATGAAGACTAAAAAAATAGATAGTTTAAATCGTTGAAGTTTGATGTAAAGTAAAACCTACAACTAATCCTCATTCCTAATATTATAGTGTTTTGAATAAAGCATCTTACTCGTGGAAAAAAGAAAAGGAAAAAAAAAAAACATCTTACCCAACTATAAAGAAAACAAAATGCTCCATTAATTTCCTTAATCATGACTTAATTAAACCACCGAGTCAAATCTGCTAAGAAGAAAAAAAACCAACTTAGATAAGTGGGGCATGTCGATGTCCAAAATTTCAAGCATTCTTCGTGTTAATTATTATGAACTTATTTGAATATGCCTTTAAAATGACTGAAAACATTCTTCGTGTTAATTATTATGAGCTCGTTTGGACATGATTAATTCCCTTAATCATGACTTAATTAAACCACCGAGTCCAATCTACTAAGAAGAAACAAAAACCAACTTTGATAAGTGGGGCATTTCGATGTCCAAAATTTCAAGCATTCTTCATGTTAATTATTATGAACTCGTTTAGATGTGATTTTAAAATGACTGAAAGCACTTTTAAAGAAAATGTTTATATGCTTATTCTAGGAAGCACTTTAAATGTTTTTCCAAGATTTACTTGCATCTTTACTAAAGATTGGTTCTAAAAATATTTTCACCAAAAACGCTTTCAGTCATTTTAAAAGCATATCCAAAAGAACTATATAACTTTGCAAGAGAAATGTTAAGTAGATTCTATCAAAATGAGATTCTCTCAAAATTGGACTTTTTGTAAACTCTCTGTCACTTTATGTTTTTGGCACAATGTTTTGTACTGTTGACACGAAAATTTGCATTAAATTGTGAGGTGACAGAGAGTTTATAGAAAGTTTCATTTTGAGTAATTCTCTTTAACAATCCACTCTCTTTGCAATTCCAAAGTTAAGACAGAGAAAAAAAAATATAGTAGTAAAATAAGTCACACATGATGGACCTACACCATTCTATGGTAGTAATTTTAACGCGTGATTGTATTATTTATTTTTTACCAGAGATATTTAAATAAGAAAAATCGAGCAGGTGATCTTGACTTGTAAGTTCCTTCATGTAATAGGACTTGTGCGATGCTAAAATCTTGGAGAGTTCACGAATTAATTAATGATGATCTCATTTCTACTTTTTTTATTGGGAAAATTAGAATGCCCTACATCTTTTCTATAGTTGTTAGATTAAACATGCATCCCTTTTAAAGATTTGATTAAGGTGCTTTGATCAATTGCCACCTCAATAATTTTCTATTTATTTAATTTCCATATCATTAATTTTTCTTAATTTAAATGCATTTATATAGAGGCATAAGGTAGCTTAGCAACTAATTGCCTATAATATAGGAATTTAATTTCGTCAATCCTCTTCTACACATTAAATGATATTTTTTTAATAAAATAAAATAAAAAATTAATTAACTAATTCCTCATTTCCTTATTATCAGTATTTAAAAAAATTATATCTTTCTATTAAAAATGTCTCAATAAAAATCTTCAATACATATTTTTTTCACGTATAGATATATAAAAAATATACTTAAAACTTATGGTACATTTGAAAACAAAAGTATCAACTGTTGGTATGTTTAGATTTCAAATGTACCGAGAAACCAAATGTATCATAAAACCAAATGTACCCATTATTATGTAACCCTTTTGGTACATTTAGATTTCAAATATATAGAGAAATCAAATGTACCAAAATTTCAAATGTACCATAAATCCAAATGTGCCCATTGTCAAGTAACCCTTTTGGTACGTTTAGATTCCAAATGTACCAAAAGACCAAATGAACAAAAAATCCCAAATGTACCACAAAATCAAATGTCTCTATTAGATAACCCTTTTGGTACATTTACATTCCAAATGTACCGAGAAATACAAAAAATCAAATCCACTATAAAACTAAATGTGTCCATATTATAGGTAACTAGACGTAGCTATATAATCAAACAAATATTTATTATGTGTTGGATCTTCTAAATAATAAAATCTAACAATTTTTTTTTGTAAATATTGTACTATATTCACACAAAAAAGTAAAAATTATAACAAACAATAAAAAAATGCATAAAGATGGATAATAAATGCATAAATATAGGGATAATAGGAAAAGAAAAAAAAATGAAATGCCCAGGAGAAGTTGTGAAAAACTAAAATTCTAAACAAAATTGAACTTATGTGAAAAAGCTGAAATTAATAACCAAAATTTTAGGAAAATGTTTAATCAAATTTTCAAAAGGAATGTATGTTTAGTCTAAAAAATTAAAAAACGAGGCGCCTATATCAAAACGCCCCATTTTTTATTCTTAACTATATAATTATTTATCTGTTTCATGACTCTCCTATTTAACCCTCTTCCTACAACACTTTTATCAAACAACCACTTTCACGGTAAAAAGGCTTTTAACTCTTCAAAAAAGCACGAGCCCAAATTCAATTTAAATTAAGGGTGGACGATTTGATTTTGTGCGGTTTTAAGTGATAGAAAACAAAATTGAAAGTTTTTGCGTTTTGGTTCGGTTCAATTTGGCTTGAAACGATTTCGGTTTTAAACCATTTTCAAACAAAATAAAAAAAATAACTTCAAATCTCTTATCTTAATCTAATTTGTCAACTCCGTATACTCTTTCTGACACACTCCGACCCGAGTCAGGGCATGCTGCCCGTCACGTGGACCCATCCTGGGATTGCTCTCATTGCGAGTTCCCAAAACAAAACCGTGAGAGCGTGGTCAGGGCCCAAAGCGGACAATATCATGCTATGGCGGAGTCGAGCCCAGGATGTGGTGGGGGCCCAAGCCGGGATGTGACACTTTCAATGTTGTTTCATAACAATATTATCCAACCATGAAAAATAGATTGCTGAATGATTAATTAGCAATGTAAGTTCCAAATTCGTGTTGGAAAATATAGTTTCTTGTTAGACTTGTTGAATTGGAAAGGAGCAAAAGGGACTTCTCATCTACGGGCAGATTAGAAGGAGGAAACACCTTCTCTTTCAAATCAAAACAATGTTGTTGACTCTGGAGCTGTGAAAGAGAACTTATAGGCTTACAGTGGTTCATTGTTTGGGGGTGGGGGGTTTAGCCTCCAAGAATCAAAGTTGTTGCACGGTGAGCATGAGACAAATTGATTTGCAAATTTTGTTGTGTAAGGTGTGAAGAACATATGAGAGTTGGGAGAGAAAGAATGATTGGATAAGTGACTGAGAGTCGAAGACTAAGAGAGAGATGAATTTCTAGCATGGTCGAGTCCATACTAAATTTATGGACTTTAACGAACAATCAACTATAACACAACACCTAATATGGGTATTTAATTAAATATTTTATTTTTTGCGATGCGGCTCAGTTTCAAAAGGCCTAAACCAAAGCCAAACCGTTTTCATTCACTGCAGTTCAGTTTCAAACCGAAACCGTTTCAAAACTGTAAAACCAAACAGTTCGGTGCGGTTCAGTTTGATTCGTATTTCGATTTCAATTTCCGGTTTCAATTGCCCACCCCTAATTTAAACCATTTTTCAAGACAAAAGTGCTTTTAACCCTTCAAAAAGCACGAGCCCAAAATCAATTTAAACCTTCTAATACGTTGGTGACGTCCCATTTCACTTATGAGCGATTCCGAAACCGGAATAGAATGGGAACTTACACAATTACATTTCTCCCAAAGCATTCAAGCGTTTATCAAGCTTTTGAAGAATTAGAAAATTGCTGGGATCCATGTACAAATAATATTAGTAATCAATTTTCTAAATTACTCGGATGGAGGTGGGATCTGGACTGCAGAGTAAAGTCTCTATCCGGAATCAAACTGAGTGACGTAGAGCACTTGTGGTTATTAGACTTTACACATGCGACAACCTGCTCTGGTACCATGAAGAAGTTGAGGTTCTACTTTAAAATAGCAATATGGAAGTAGCTTAATTACTTATAAGCACACGCCAAGTCTTTTCTTTTTCCGATGTGAGATTTATACTCTCAATAATATTAAGGTGTTTTGAATGATTTGATGGCTTATGTGACAATTTGACATTTTATACAATAAGAAATTGAAGGATAGGTTGAAGAGAATTTGTTGCCATTTTTGCTATTGTATGCTCACGTGGTAGATTTGAAAACCCTAGTTGAAGCATGTTTGGCCGGTGTAGCTTTTATGCTACACATTATTCAATAGTATGGGAGTTTTAATTGTTTGCAACTATTTACGTTTTTTTTTTAACCTCAACCAACCACGTCTCACATAAAAACCCTAGAAAACCTCGGTTCATTAGTTGTGGCTCACTAGATTGTCTCTTCCTTAATTGGGACAATAAATTTTTTAAAACGCTAAAGTTTCAAGTTAACCCAACTATATATTGGTTTGCACATATAGTCAATGTTAATTCGATTAGTAGTGAGCTAATAAACCGTCTCTAAAACCTCAATTGAAGCAGGCCCCGCATCAAAAAGTTAAAAACTTTGGTTGGGGCACTAGATTGTCTTTACCCGAATTGGAACAATGAATTTAAAACGCTGAAGCCGCGGGTTGGCCCAACTATTGGTTTGGATATTGGTTTGCATATGTGATCAATATTTGTTTGATTAGTAGTAAGCTGAAGAACCGTTTTCGAACTTTGATAACTTTGAAGCCCTGTCTCTAAAGTCATCAAAGTCGGAAAGGAATAATCCAAAAACCTTGTATGGACCCCGTTGTGCAACTGGTGCTTTGAAGTCTATCTACATTTTCTACACTAATTTCTCTTCTACATATGTAATGGATCTTAGCGACGACAACTTCTTTGGCATCATTCCATACCAGAGTCCAGCCTCACCAATTTGCAGGTCCCCACTTTCGAATTAGTGCAAGTAATAATACAACTACGAACATGGAATATGTATGCGAAAATTGTAAATTCTGAGACTGAATCTCACATTAAGTAAGTTAGTAAGTAAGTTAGGTTACTCCTCATATTATCAATTTTTTGTATGGTGAAACCTCAACTATTTTCAATAAATTACCAATCTTTGCGCCTAGAAGTCTCTGTAATTTACAGTTATTTCGCATCCCAATATTCTATTTTCCCAAAAAATCAAAAAACAAAAATAAACAATTGTGGGGCAACTCAAGTGGTACGGTACTTACCTCCACTCAGTGAAAAAAGTTTGAATCTCGCTCTTAATCTATGGATTTTTGCTCGCTGATTTATGCAGAAACAAACGGTGACAGAGCCTCAAAGACAAGCAGAGTCGTCCTTTTCTAATTTTGGTGTTTCCTTATCGCTGATTTATGCAGTAACAAACAGTGACAGCCTGGAATTTGATAAAGGACTTGGATTGTCAGCCCTTCAATTTCTGTGCCCTCTTTGTGTCCTCCTGTTTTTGTGGTCACGATTAAGCCAAGTCAACATTTTATATTACTATTTCTTTTTGTTTTATTATTTTTATAAAAAAATAATATAAAATATTAACATAGCTTAACCGTGACCACACAAAACAGGAGGGCACAGGAAGGGCACCTAAATGGGAGGGCAGAGAATCCAAAGTCCTTTGATAAATCTAAGAAAGCTGCAGCCTACAGTCAAATCAAAGACCAAGAGAGATTAAACAATTTTTCAACGACTTTGAAGTCCTTGCCTTATCGCCCATAATCTACCAAAACATTATTTATATATATATATATATATATATAGAGAGAGAGAGATAGAGAGAGAGAGAGAGAAGGTTGCTGCTTAATATATTCATACTCTGCAGATTCATACATATATGCATACCCATCCACGCGTGTAGAAGAAAACCTGTGAGTACCCTGAACCTGAGATGGATCATCCATTCTCTCATGGCTTCCTTCTCATCCTCTTGTTTTCTTCCATTATATTCACAATACAAGCATGTGATCTAACCGAACGCAGCGCCCTCAAGTCCTTCGCGAGCACTCTGTCTTCCCCGGCATTGAACTGGACTGCTTCAGTTGATTGTTGCCAGTGGGAAGGCATCACATGTAATCAGAACGGTTGGATCATCCAATTGCGGTTGCCATCCAAGGGCCTCACAGGAGGTACTTTTCCTTCATCACTTGGAAACCTTAAGCTTCTTTCGCACCTCAATCTCTCCCACAATCTGCTTTCCGGCTCTCTTGAAGCCGGGATGTTCTCGTCCTTGAGTCGCCTTGAGATTCTTGATTTGAGCTATAACCTTTTCTCCGGAGAAATACCATTGTCTTTATCATCAAGTTACATCCAAATGGTTGATTTTTCGAGCAATCAATTCAACGGAACAATTCCATCTTCATTCCTCCAGCATGCCTGGAATTTGAGCAGCTTCAATGTCAGCAATAATCATTTTAAAGGCCAAATACCTTCCTCTATCTGTCTTCGTTCCTCCTCTCTTAGAGTCTTGGATTTCTCCCACAATAATTTCAGTGGCCCAATTCCCCCCGGACTTGGAAACTGTTCCGAGTTGGAGGTCTTTCGTGCTGGCGACAATACTCTCTCAGGGTCCCTTCCTGCTGATATCTACAATGCTCAGGCACTTCAAGAAATTTCATTATCTACCAATGGGCTTGTGGGACCCATCAGTGAGAATGTTGGGAAGCTCTCCAAATTAAAGCTCATGCGCCTTCAATACAACAATCTCCATGGTCATCTGCCCCCATCTCTGATGAATTGCACAAACCTTGTTGAAATAAATCTGGGATTCAACTTTTTTAGTGGGAATCTCTCTGTGCTCAATTTCTCTAAACTTACTCAACTTAGTAAACTAGATTGTATAAGTAATAATCTCACTGGTACCTTGCCAATAAGCCTCTACTCATGCAAGTCCCTCAAAGCACTTCGACTGGCTACAAATGATTTCGAGGGCCAACTCCAACCTGAGATTCTTCAATTGAAAAACTTGACCTTCCTCTCGCTTTCTCGTAACAGACTCACCAATGTCACGGGGGCAATGAAGATACTGACGGGTTTCAAAAGTCTAAAGGTGCTCCTTCTTGCAAAAAATTTTAAAGGTGAAGAAATGCCAGATGGGGATATAACTGTCGATTCCGGGTTACAAAATCTGTGTGTTTTCAGTTTACTTATGTGTCATATGACAGGACACATACCTGCATGGATTTCAAAGCTCGGGAAACTGGAAGTCCTGGATTTGTCTTTTAACAGACTCACTGGCACAATACCTGGTTGGTTGGGGACTCTTCCGCATCTTTTCTTTTTGTTGTTGAATGACAACTTGATTTCGGGTGAATTTCCAAAGGAGCTTTGCAGACTACAAGCATTAGTATCGCAAAAGGCTGCGAATGAAACAGGCCATTGTTCTCTTGAGCTGCCCGTCTACTTTCAACGCGGTAATAATGCAACTGTGCTGGCTTCACAGTACAAATATGTGCCCAACATGCCAAGAGTAATCTCCCTCAGGAACAACAGTTTAAGCGGCAGCATACCCTTTGAGATTGGCCAATTGCAATTTCTTCAACAACTGGATCTAAGCATCAACAACTTCTCCGGCAACATTCCAGACCAAATAGCCAACCTCCCAAAGTTGGAGAGATTAGAACTCAACAGTAACCGTCTGTCAGGCGAAATCCCATCATCACTATCAAATCTCCATTTCTTGTCTACATTTACTGTTGCATACAATAATCTTGAAGGACCAATACCAGCCGGCACTCAGCTCCAAGGATTCAGTGTCTCTGCATTCGAAGGGAATCCGAAACTTTGCGGTGCCCCACTTTCAAACCAGTGCTTCCCAAGTAATGGCAATGATGCAGATGAGAATAAGAACAACCAGGATTTGGACGATGATGAGGAGCAAAGTCTATGGTTTGGGTTATCTGTTGTGCTTGGTTTCTTTGTAGGGTTATTGGGATTCTGTTGCCCTTTGCTTCTCAAGAGGACGTGGAGATATGCATATTTCAAACTCCTTGACAATATTCAATTCATGGTCTATCTGAAGTGGAGAAGGCTTAGAAGAAGGTAGAGTTCTAGAATCTAGACTCTCTGTTCATTTTTCTTTTTTCGATTTGTTTACAATTCCTAATTCTTGTTCTTCTTCTTAACAGGAAAGCCCAAGGCCAAGTCCAAGTCCCAAATCAAAAGGACGAAGTTAAAAGCAGCAAACCGGATAGTGAAACCAAGAGTGCAAATCGGTCAGAATATGCAAACAACAGTAACTCTTTCATGGTCCCTGACAACTTCCAAACCACCTCTCTCGTCAATGTTCCAGTTGAAGCTCGCTGCCCAGAAGATGAAGAAATATTAATGTGTACGGATTGAGCCAGAAATTCTCTAATGCAAAATATCTATTTAATAGTAGGATGTTCATTCCCTAATCGGATTGTAAGTTGAATAACTCTTTTATTAATTTTCTCTCTTTGTTTAGACCAAAATTATGGACCAAACTATCAATGAGAAGGGTTTGTATTTTTGCCGAAAGTAAAACAAAAAAACTAGTGTAAGTTGGGCTTTCACTTACTTCTTCTGGTTTGCACGGGTTGAAAGTCGGAAGTCGTTGAACGAATCCCAACACGAGCAGAAGCCGAAAACCACAGAGCTCCAACTTTCGCAAGAGGAGGCGGTTCAGGAAATGTGTTACAGTGGCACGTAAGTTCCTAACCCTGTAAATTGGCCATTGTTGGAAACATGAAAACAATCTGGAAATCTGGCAAGAGATAAAAAAAAATGGCAAAAGAACACGGTTCAGGAATTTCATCAAACAGTTCATGTGCAATCTCTTTTCAGAAAGTTTAAAACTGCAGTTATCTTGTGAGCGTAAGATAGCACATTAAGGAAGAAACATGTAAATGCAGCTTCATCGTCTACAAAACAAGCATACAACTTAACAGTTTTTTCTGTTGAAATTTTTGGCAAACAAATGTCTGGGTCTACAGTTTGATGGTGTCTCGAGGTTATGTCAAAAGAGGTTTTTTCTGGAAGTTATTTATTTTTTTATTTTTATATATATTTTTTAATGAGGTCTAATGCAATAGGCCTGGCTCACAATTGACATAGAGACTTTGGCTGCCTTTGTGTTCACCTTTTTAGTGATGATTGGATTAGATTCAATGATTAAACAAACTAGATTAGTTTTACTTGGACTAAGAAGTATAAAAATTGTAAAGCGTTTTATGCATTTAGAGATGGGGCTAAAGAGGCGTGCGTATTTCTTCTGTTTTATATAAACAAGCCATTTATTCATAGAGATTTTCGTTTTTCTTTTAAATGGGAACTAGTTTTTGGTCTCATTGACATCAAACTTAACAATCTAAATCATAAATTTTTTTCAATTGAGAATGCATTCACAATCTAAATCATATATTTTCTCTTTGAAAATGCATGTAAATGCCAAAGCGAAAATGTTTGCAACATCTAATTGAGTTCAAATAAATTGACGAACATTATGTTATAAGAAATATTAAAATTTCATCATGATAATAAAATCGGCAAATAGTTTCAGATAATTGATTTTTTTTTGTTTGTTTTTGCAACGGTAAGCTATAAAAGAAAACAGAAAAATAGATTGTTTGAATTATTGAAAGTCAATGCAGAGTGATACCCATAACTAGTATACATTTAAAAATGATGACACTTTTATTTTCTGTTTTAGCCACTTAGATTTTAGATTGACTGTTTCGATCGTGCTTCGTATCGTATCATGGTGTTTTGAATAAAACTTCTTACCCAAGAAAAACAAAAACAAAATGCTCCATTAATTTCCTTTGATCATGACTTAAGTAAACCATTGAGTCCAATCTGCTAAGAAGAAAAAAATCAACTTCGATAAGTTGGCATGTCAATGTCCAAAATTTCAAACATTCTTTGTGATAATGATTATACTTTGCAATTTCGAAGTCAAATATACAGAAGAAAAAAAAATATAGTAGTGAAATAGGTCACGCATGGTAGATTTATGCTATTTTATGTTAAACAATTATTACGCGTAACTGTATCATTTATTTTTAAACAAGAGATATTTAGAGAGGAAAAATCAAGCACATAACTTTGCACGCTGTTAAATCAAGGAGAATTTTCTGATAAATAAATAAATTAATGTTCATATCACTTCTACTTATTCTTAACTATATAATTATTTATCTGTTAGTTCATAACTCTCCTATTTAATCGAAATTCCTTAACTTGATTGCATCTAAAAAATTGTCCAAAGTGATTAATAGTGTTTCTACTTTCTATTCAAAGCACTTTTAATAAACGACATTTTTGAAGTACTTAAAACTCTTCCAAAAGCACTAGCCCAAAGTCAATGTAACCATTCTAATATGTTGCCAACCCATGATTAGACCCTCCATTAGTGACGGCCCATTTCACCTATGGCATGGTTAACTTACGAAACCGGACTGGAATGGGAAGAAACGAAACGGAATAACACTTTCTCTCAGAGCATTCCAGTGTTTACCAAGCTTGTGAGGAATCAAAAAATAGGTGGGTCCAGGTTCTCCTAAAATTAGTAATTAAATTTCTAAATTATTCAGAATTGGACTACCTAGATGGAGGTGGTATTTGGATTCCGGGATGAAGGCTCCAGCCATAATCAAACTTTTTTACCTAAAATACCCATACACTTATTACTTGTAACTCAAATGCTTAAACATATTTACCGTTGCATTTGAGTCCGATATTTGATTATCCTCTTCTTCACTATTGCTTGTATCCAAAAAGTATAAAAAAGAATTGTAATCTAAACGCATTTGGCCACTTTGAAGTCAATGTAAGTGACTCTTTGGAGTCTTTTGATTGTTGTTAACTTGTTTACTCTTAAAAGTCAAACCACACCACTTCAAATCCATAAAAGATCTTTACACAACCTTGAAGATATTGGGAAATAGCAGACAAAACCACATTACATACATACATAGTACGCGTGTGTATATATATATATAGAGAGAGAGAAAAAAAAATTATTATTAGCACACTAAAAATCTCATTTTGCACTCCAAATTTTCTATAATTAGAAAGAAAAATACATTTGTGAGGAGTGTAGAATGAGATTTTAGTAGTACTAATAACACTTTCGATACACACACACACTCATATTGATCAATATAAAAGCTTGCAAGTTGCAACTTAACAATGTTCATATGCAGCTGTCATGGCTTCCAGAAGATGTATATACTGCACAAGTTGATGCACATTTGATGTATATGTATATGTATTTTTTGTTGTTCAAAGATGTATATGTATACGTGTATACGAATGATGCTTGCGATCCAAGCAGACGCAGCGCTCTCACGACCTTTTCTCGCTCTCCGTCTTCTCCTCCATTGAACTGGACTACTACTTCAGTTGATTGTTGCCAGTGGGAAGGCATCACATGTGAACAAAATGCTCCGTTAAGTAAACCACTGAGTCCAATCTGCTAAGAAGAAAAGGACAAGTTGGCATGTCAAAGTCAATGTCCAAAACTTCAAGCATTCTTCGTGTTATTTATTACTAGCCTTCACGCTCACGAATGTGCAAAAGACATTTTTTGAATCACGGCGTGCTACATGCGATTACACATTTTTTGAATCATATTATTGCTAGCACATTGTAAGGCTAAACTCATCTCTCCTTTTAGTGTAATATAACCGGCACTACACCTCTTAAGATGTTTTGAACATGTTTAAAAATAGAGAAAATAATATTTAATAAACAATTGATTGAATCACATTATTACTAGCCCATTATGAGATACTAATTATAAAAAAATAAAAATAAAAACCACACAAAAAAAAATAATTATAAAAAATATTGTTTATATGATGAAAATACCCCTGCATTATTTGATGCATCATTTTGGGTTGCTTTTGAACTTTTTTTGTTTGGGGGGCATTTTTGTGCCCTCCTTTTTTTTTTTTTTTTTTTTTTGTGAAGCCCGTGCTGACTTTATATAGTAGTATAGATATCTTTGCAATTTCAAAGTCAAGATGAAGAAAAACAAATATAGTAGTTAAATAAGTCACACGCAAGTAGCCCTCTCCCACAGTAGTAGAGAGGAGTGTTGCCCTTGCATCACAGTGTGGGTTTGAACCACATCAGCTTCCTAATTTAATATTTAATCTAACAAATATATCATTTGACAAAAAAAGTCACAAATGGTGGGCCCGTGCCATTTTGTATTAACTAATTACTATGTGTAATTATGTTATTTTGTTTGGGTAATAATGTTAGGGAGATCAAATTTCTAAACCAAATGATGTGGATGTTGATGATTGAATTATTAGTTAAGTATTGATTAATGTGCTTATTTTCTATTGGTGACACATCATTTGGTTTGCAAATTTAATTTAAAATTTTGGTCTCCCTAGTATTATCTTTATATATATATATATATATATATATATATATATATATATATATAAACATACAATTGATGGTCAAAGAGAAAAAATCGAGCACGTTGCCTTGACTTATAAGAGCATCTCCAATGGAAGTCCCTATTTTTGGGACTCCCACCCCCACTTTTGAGTACTCATTTAAGGATTTAACGGGAATCTTTGTGTCCATAATTTGAAGTTTTTATGATTTTACGTGATAATTTGATTAGGTGCACATTTTTTGCTTATATTAACCTTTTAAAATTAATTAAAATTAAAAGCATTAAAAACACTAAAATCTTCAATCAAGATTGTGGGCACTGTTTTCCATTGAAGGTGCACATTTTTTTATTTATGTTAACCATTTTTTAATGGGAGCATTTTTGCTCACCACTCTAAACTTTGGTGTATGCTCATCATACATCTAATTATCTGCCACGTGTCATTTCACTTAACCTTGGTTTATTTTTTTTCAAAATTGAAAAAATAACATTTAGTCTGAAAGTTAATTAGAGCTATGTGAAAGGACACATGACAAATCACTAGGTGTATGGTGAGCATAAATCATAATTATGGTGGTGAGCAAAAATGCACCCGTTTCTAATTAATTAAAAGCATTAAATGCTTCAATAAAGATTGTTGACCCCGTTTTCCACTCAAGATTGCCCCTATACAATCCTTATATGTGAGGACATACACTATATATTCGGTGGGTCTCTATACTTTAGGGACTCACTTTCCGCTTCATTGGAGATTCATTTTGTCCTATGTTTATTTTATACCCAATTTACACTGCGGTTGTCCCTATTTAGAGGACTCTACTAGAAATGGCTCTAAGTCCCTTTCATGTAATGGTACTTGTATGCTGTTAAATCATGGAGGACTCACCAATTAATTAAGGGGTGTGATATTCACACACCTCATTTTACTTTTCACACATCCTTCTAATTTTCAGCCGTCGGATCAGATGAATTGAAGAAAATCAACGGATAGAAATTAACAAGGGGTGTATAAGAAGTAAAATAGGGTGTGTGGATAGCACACCCCTTAATTAATTAATGATCATCTCACTTCTACTTTTTATTCTTAACTGTATAATTATTCATCTATTAGTTCGTAACTCTCCTTTTTAGTCATCAATATATGATCGAAATATTGTCGTTATTAAAAAAAATCGGTCATTTCTCCTATCAAATCTCAAAAACTGATCATTTCTACTAATTTTCCTAAATTTTTTACCAAACAATCATTTTTCAAAGCGAAAGTGATTTTAGCTCTTCCCAAAAGTACGACCCCAAAGTCAACGTAAATGTTCTAATACGTTGCTGCCAACCCATGATTAGACCCTCCATTAGCGACGTCCCATGTTGTGCAGGTTTGTTTCTTTTCTCTATAAGTGGAAAGAAAAGACTTCAAAATTCAAACATTGCGCACAAGAATTCAAACCATCACCTAATTACCTTCTTCCCTTTGTTAATTTCTACCTCCCTTGCTCCAAACAAAGGAGTGTATATATACACCCGAAACGACGTGATCAATATAATTCCAGTATAGCCATAGCGAAAAACGTCAAGCCGGAAGCTAGTCGCGTAATGCCTTATGAAGTCCTCTCCCTGTTTTTTGTGTTGTCCACTTTCATTTCTACAAACCATGCTTGCAAGGAGGCAGATCACAACTCTCTTTTGTCATCCTTCGATACATCTTCTTCTTGTTTAAATTGGTCTTCCACTGATTGTTGTCACTGGGAAGGCATCGCTTGTGATGTCGATGGTAGGGTAACACATGTTTCGTTGCCCTCTAAGAGGCTCCAAGGAAGCGTTTCTCGCACTCTTGGAAGCCTAACGCATCTTTCGCACCTCAATCTCTCCCACAATCGGCTTTCCGGTCCTCTGGAAGCTGGACTCTTCTTGTCCTTGAGTCGGCTTGGAATCCTTGATTTGAGCTATAACCTTCTCTCCGGAGAATTACCTTTGTTTCTATCATCTAGTTACATTCAAATAGTGGATTTGTCGAACAATCAATTCAACGGTACAATTCCTTCTTCATTCCTCCAGCATGCCTGGAATTTGAGCAGTTTGAATGTCAGCAAAAATCATTTTACAGGCCAAATACCTTCCCCTATCTGTCTTCATTCCTCTCCAGTTAGAGTCATCGATTTCTCCAACAACGATTTCAATGGTTCAATTCCTCTTGGACTAGGAAACTGTTCGAAATTGCAAATCTTTCGTGCGGGCTTCAACACTCTCTCTGGAACGCTTCCTAGTGATCTCTACAAAGCTCAGGCTCTTCATGAAATTTCGTTACCTTCCAATCAGCTTTTCGGTCGCATTAGTGACAACATTGTCAATCTCACCAGCCTCACAATCCTAGAGATTTACTTCAATCATTTGAGTGGCGCACTTCCTCTCCACATTGGGAAGCTCTCCAAATTAAAACGCATGCTCCTTCATTTCAACAATCTGGAAGGTCCTCTGCCCCCATCCTTGATGAATTGCACAAACCTTATTGAACTCAATCTTGGTTTCAACAGATTGGATGGAAATATCTCGGAGCTAAATTTTTCCAAACTTGATCAACTTATCAAACTTGATCTCCTGAGGAATTACTTCTTCGGCGTCCTACCAAAAAGCCTTTACTCATGCAAGTACCTAAAAGCAGTTCGCCTGAGTATTAATGATCTGGAGGGACAAATACAACCTGAGATTGTTTCGTTGAAATACCTATCCTTCCTTTCGCTTGGTAGGAACAGACTTACCAATGTCACCAGTGCTATACATATATTGATGCGTTTGGAAAGTCTCAGGGTGGTCGCACTTTCAAATAGTTTTCTAGGTGAAGAACT
Organism: Malus sylvestris; assembly: GCF_916048215.2. NCBI lineage: Eukaryota > Viridiplantae > Streptophyta > Magnoliopsida > Rosales > Rosaceae > Malus > Malus sylvestris. Next base: position 1,558,360 of record NC_062270.1, on the reverse strand, counting down.
GCCAGATGGTGATGCAATGATTGGTTCTGGGTTTCAAAATCTCCGCCTTTTTAGCTTGTCAGACTGCCAACTTAGAGGATATATTCCTGTGTGGATGTCAAAGCTCAAGAAACTCAAAGTCCTTGATTTGTCTTCTAACAGACTCACAGGCTCAATACCTCCTTGGTTGGGAAGTCTTCCTAATCTTTTCTTCATAAACTTGGCAAACAACTCACTTTCGGGGGGAATTCCAAAGGAGCTTTTCTCACTACAAGCTCTTATATCCGAGAAGCCTTCCGCTCAGACAGATAGTGGTGATGTCGAACTACCTGTCTACACGTGTCGCACGAATACATCTGACGCATCTCTGCAGTACAACTATCTGTCCAACTTGCCACCAGCTATTGGCATCCGAAATAACAGTCTAAGTGGCAACATTCCCATTGAGATAGGGCGGTTGCAAAACCTTCACGAGCTGGATCTCAGCAATAACAACATCGTTGGCAGCATTCCGGACCAGGTATCTAAGCTCACATTTGGAAGAACTGAGGAGGATAGGATGTTTGGTGCTGGATAGAGTTTTACGACGACAGTTTATGTTTTGTTCGGTTTGAGTATGGAGCTTTTTGCAACGTAGTGCGAAATTTTTCTACAGGTCACACTAGTTGATAGAGGAGTAATGTGAACTGGTATTCAAAAGATTGAATATACGACATGATAAATTGTGCACCCTTAAGAAATTACTGCTTGCTTATCGAGACAATAAATGTGTGATCGATATCGCGGGCTGCCGACTGTGGTATCGATAACTTATTTGTTAGGTTCGTTAAGCAAGTGGGCAGGAAAACCCATCTATGGCAGTTACGGATTCACTATTGTTGGGGCTCGACTCAAAGACACACATGTTCTCGAAGTACATGACAATCGTATACTTGGGTGAAAACCACTTTCATCTTTCAGTTTTGATTTTCAATATAAGTATTTTAACTTCCTTTACTTTACTTATTTGTTTTTGGCATTGCAAATGTTTTTTTTTGGGGGGGGGGGGGGGGAGTACTTCAGTTTTTAGTTTTAAGTTTAGCACGAATTTTCGACCTATATGTTAGTACATGTCTATTTTGACGTTATCGTATTTTATGTACTTACTATTGACCTTAAGCTATTATATGTTTTCGACTTTATATCTTATTAAAGTATGTTCTCTACTTTTACACTGTTGGAGAAGAAAGCAAGAGTTTGGAGACATGATAGAGGATTTTGCAACCCGCTCGCGACAATGTGGCATATTCTCTTTGATGCACCCACTCTGACTTGATTTCTCTTTATACATATATTCTTCTTCCTATTTTCAAGTCTTTCAGTGAGTATGTTATTTTAAATTTCGGGACGAAAATTTATTTAAGGAGGGTAGATTGTAACAACTCGTCCCGATAAAAGGGGGTATTTTCGTGAAATTGCACATTGGGCTAGATCTTTTTCTTTTAAAAATTATTTTTGGGTCTTAATTGGTGAGCCCAAGGGGCCCACCCCCTGTTTTGTCCCCAGTTCCCTTCCCATTTTCCTTCTTTTTCTGATTTTTATAACACACACTCTCTTTATCTTATCTCTCCTTCTCGACAACTTTCTCCGTTCCTCTCCGATACACCCCTACACCCACACTCAGTTACACATGCACACCCTAGGACCCTCCTAAGCAAGAACTCAAACCCAGGACAGGTCCGTATGCTATTAGTTTTCATAAAACTTTGGGGGTTAGTATGTTGATAACTGTTTTAATATATATATATATATATATATATATATATATATATATATATATATATATATATATATATATCAACTTGGTCCACTCATGTTTGTTTTGCACCTTCTTCAGGACTTAGAATCGAGGCATACAATCCCGACGTCAAGGCACTTCCGCATCGGCATCTTCGAGTCCTCTTGGTGTAGGACCCACTCATTTGCTTATTCAATTTTATATTCTTCCTTTTAGTGTTCTAGTTAAATTGTATGTTCTGAACACGTTCGTCAATTGCATTTCATTGTATTTAAATTTATAACTCCTAATTACTTCTTGTTCTAATGCATGTTAAATGGTTTTCGTCACCCTCGGGTGTCAGTCAGCGCGTGCCTACCCTAGTGTACGGAGAAAATCAGGGTCGGGGTGTGTCAAATTGGTATTAGAACGTGGTTTGTTCGGAGCATACTTAGGATCTTCTGTTACTGTAGTAGTGTGTTAGTCATAACATCATTTGGATGCCACGACTTCCAGATTTGTTGTCATTTGGCACAGTTGTGCAACCCTTATCACGCTATGAATTGTCACATCCTATTGAAGAAGAAGAAACTTGTGTCGGGATTGTGCCTTATTGGTGCCTCATTGGTTCGTTGGATGACTTTCAACATCGAAATCTTGGGAAACAGAAAAATCTTAATGGTAAGAATTGGTTAAGACCAACTGGAGTTCTGAATTGGTGATGTACTCTGTGACATGCGTTCCCTAGGAATGGCGGGCAGTCACATCTATGTGAAAATTACTCGAAACTTTCAAAGTGCGTGTTAGAGAAAACGAGTAAGCACTAGTTGTGACGAAGTTTAGTAAGTGGTAGTTGGTGGGATCGAATCAAAGTTCTCGGACTCGTTCCCACTGAGGATATTCGTGTGAATCTTTAGAATGAATCTTTGGTAATTGTTTTATCAATAACTTTCTTGATTACTCCAACAACGAAGTTAAGTTCCTTTACCTTTGACCGTCAACTTTACACCAAATTCTTCTAGTGTTGACTTCGTTTACATTAATTGCTTTCTAGGGAACTCCTCGGTAGCAGACGCTACTCTCACCCATTTCCAAAAAGGAGTTGCAATTCTTGTTGTTGTTGTGGTTGGACTTGGATGATGAAGATCCAGTCTTGTTTGGATAAATAGACTTCTTGACCTTCACCTGGGTCTAGTACTCGACGGAAACCCTAGCTCCTTATCCACGTACTTTTTGGTAGAGGTGAACTTAGTCTCTTGCTTGTAGCCCAACTGATCAGTGCTCTTGTCCACTAACTGTTCGGCCTTGTAATTTTTAGTGTAATGGCTTAAGACTCTACCATAGTCATCATTGTACGAAGATCGAGCTTTACTCTGAACTTCTCTAGACTCATTGAGCTTTGGTTTGCTCAAGGGCATCACTTTAAGGTAGTAGATTGTGCCACTGCATGCATACGTAGGCTGGTTGTATCTTCATTCTTTGTCATTCTATGTGTTCAAAGGTCCTATGTTTAATTTTTGAACTTTAAATTAGCTTTCACAAAGTACCCTTGGTCTTGTACTTTAGATTTGATGGACTTGTTTTGACCCCCAAATTCTTGAGTGTTCCTTTAGCCTTCTCGACATGGTTTCTTGCTCAATCAGTAAGGAATTCATGATCAATCGACCGGCGACAGCGTGCACCCAGTTCATATTGTTTCGGACAGGAACGGTAGGAGCATAATCTATTCACAAGCTCACCACACTTACCAGAAAGAGTTCTTTGTAGGTGTGAGATTTTAGTCGTCTTTGGTAAGAGATGGATGAAGGTTTTAGTACAAAAGGTCAGCAGATTGTATCACCATCTTGCTATAATTTATGGGCAGCACGTCGTTTCTTTTCCAACAATATGTGTTTGTCTCAACGTATATTTTCAATGCTTCACTCTTGGACCCTTTTGTTTGTGAGTACGTGGTTGTTAGAACACTTCTAGCAAATATGTTGGTGCACTCTGGAATAGCACCACAGCGCGGTTGAGGCGAGAATCGAATGATCTTTACACTTCTCTCGAAAGGTGTGTGCTCTTTTGGGATTTTCAGGTTGATTACTTGCGAGTCCTTCTTCTTTCCACCAACATTAACCTTGTTTGACTAGAAATCTGCAAATTGTTTTTTTTTTTTTGCAACGATAATTTATAAATGAAGACTAAAAAATAGACAGTTTCAATCATTAAAAGTCGATGTAGAGTGATACCTCCAACTAGTCTCCATTTAAAAAAAACGACGCTTTTGTTTTCTGTTTTAGCCACTTGAGTTTTAGATTGACTGTTTCTATTGTGATTCGTATCATATCATGACGCTTTCAATAAAGCATCTTACCCAATAAAAAAAAAACTCCATTAATTTCCTTTGATCATGACTTAAGTAAACCATTGAGTCCAATCTGCTAAGAAGAACAAAATCAACTTCGATAAGTTGGCACGTCAATGTCCAAAATTTCAAGCATTCTTTGTCATGATGATTATACTCTGCAATTTAGAAGTCAAGACACAGAAAGAAAAAAAATATATAGTAGTGAAATAGGTCACGCATGGTAGATTTACCCTACTTTATATTAAGTAATTATTGCCCTTAATTGTATTATTTATTTTTATACAAGCGATATTTAGAGAGAAAAAATCAAACATGTAACCTTACACGCTGTTAAATGATAGAGAATTCATTAATAAATTAACTAATTAATGATCATCTCACTTCTACTTATTCTTAACAATATAATTATTTATCTATTAGTTCATAACTCTCAATAGAATTTCCTTAACCTGACCATTTTAAAGTGCTTTAAACTCTTCCAAAAGCACGAGCCCAGAGTCAAGGTAAACCTAATACGTTGCCAAACCATGATTAGACCCTCCATTAGTGACGTCTCATTTCACTTATATATGGCGTGGTTACGAAACCAGACCGGAATGGGAAGAAACGGAATTTCACTTTTCTCAAAGCTTTTACCAAGCTTCAATCCCTCAAAGCTTTTACCAAGCTTCAAAGGAATCAGAAAATAGGTGAGCCAAGGTTCACCTAAAATTAGTAATTAAAATTTTAAATTATTCATAATTGGATTACGTAGATGGAGATGATATTTGGACTCTGGGGTGAAAGCTCTATCCAAACAAACTTTTTTACCTGAAATACCCACACATTTTTTACTTGTAAGCGCAAGTGATTAAGAATATTTACCTTTGCACTTGAGTCTGAGATTCGATTATCCTCTTCTTCACTATTGCTTCTATCCAAAAAGGAAAAAAAATAATTGTAATCTGAACGCATTTGGCCACTTTGAAGTCAGTGTAAGTGACTCTTTGAAGTCTTTTGTTTGCTGTTTACTCCTAAAGCCTAAAGTCAAACCAAACCACTTCAAATCCATAGACTAACACATAAAAGATCTTTACACGATTGAAGATATTGGGAAATAGCAGACAAAACCACATAACATACATACATAGTACATATAAGCCCTTTATCCAAAGCGATTCCTATTTTTGGGTGAAAATAGGACTAGTTGTAGGGCCCACTTTTAGTTGAAATTTAATGATCCGAACGGTCTATTTTGTAGTCTTGATTCATGAATCATCTTTACAAAAATTCAATTTAATCCTAAATCATTTGTCTATTCAATTATCATGAAGAAATTTCATTGTTTCTGATAGAACAAAGTTTTCATCAATTTTTTTGAACTCAATTAAACGTCTCAAATATTTTCGATTTAGCTAATATTTTGCAAGGATGATTTATGAGATCCAACTTGAAACATAGACAGTTCGGAGCATTGAAGTTCGATGTGTTGTGGGTCCCACAACTAATCCCCATTTAAAAAAAAATGAAAATCTCTTCCCTTAAAAGCCTTATATGTATATATATAATCCATAGAGAAGCTTGTAAGATGAAACTTAACAATGTTCATAGGTAGCTGTCATGGCTTCCTGAAGACGTATATACTGCAGTAACTGCACAAGTTGATGCACATTTGATGTATATGTATTTTTTGTTGTTCAAAGATGTATATGTATATAGTGGCGAAGCCAGGATTTGCCGAGGGGAGGGGCTAAATTCAAAAAAGTGCAAAGTTCAATCGAAACGGTTGCCTTCACATTGGAGAGGGCAAAGTTTTGAATCAATATTCATAATAGAAAACAGTCTATCCACCAAATCGGTTGTAAGCGGTAAGATCAAAGGCATGTAAGAAGCTTAAATTGGTAAGAATTAGATTCTAAAAAACATTAGGCGCTAGTCAGGCAGCGGACTGGGGCCTACCAATTAGGCGCTTAGGCGAGATTTAGGTAGGAACCTAGATGGATTTAAATGTCTTTTATTGTAAAATAAGCATTACACGATATTTACATTATTTTAAAAAAATTAATACAACATTTATAGATAATGTGAGAGTTTAAGATAAATACGCTGGGTTTTAAAAAGAGGGAAAAAAATACATACAAGAATAATAAATAAATAAAAGAAAAGAGAAGAGAAAAATGGGTTAACAACCCACAAAAAAATGTGTTGTCATAATTTAAATTTAGATCATTGATTAAGTTGATTCTTTTTTAAACGTTTGATTTGGATTTAATTTGTCAACATAAGTCTAGCGATATACGACTTGTTGGTGATTGAACTATGTAAAAAGTAGTTATGCTCATTTATAAGTGTGTTTACGCTAAAAGCCTAAAAGTGCATTCATTAGTTTATTCAATATCTAAATGCTTCTTCGTGAAAGACTTCCTGAAGAATAATCTGACAAAAAGCACTTCGAGAACTTAGAAAGATGTAAATTTTTATGGCAGATGTAACTAAAAGTGCTCTTTAGCCATTCCAATGGCATTGCCCAACAGGTCCATCCATACATACATGCATAAAAAAAAGGAAAACTTTGGGGGATGAAGCCGAGAGGTAATGGGGACAAGTGGTCCTCCCATCATATTTTAATATTTGTTTTTCAAATTAAGCCCAAATGCCCAAACACACCGTTTCACTTATTTTAATATTAATTTTTTTTTTTCAAGTTTTCCCTTCCCTGCGCAGCCATGAAGAACTGCTGTAGTTGTAGCAATTGTGAGCTGCAATCCGGCGAAACCAGAGGTGCTATGGGGCAGCAAACCATGATTTCTGGGCATGTTTTCCTGTGAGAGGAGGGGCGGACCCCTCCCGGGCCTTAACAGCTTCGCCGCTGCACGCGCAGCGTTTGTGCAGCTGCAGCAAAAAACATGGCTTCATTTCCGGCGAGAGGAGGGGCGGGTACTCGCTCCTGGGCTTCATTTCCGGCGAGGGGAGTGGCGGCCACCACTCCTCACCCTCACGTGGCTTCGCCACTGTATGTATATGTGTATACGAATGATGCTTGCGATCCAAGCGAATGCAGCGCTCTCACGACCTTCTCTCCGTCTTCTCCTCGATTGAATTGGACTACTACCTCAGTTGATTGCTGCCAGTGGGAAGGCATCACCTGTGAACAAAATGCTCCATTAATTTCCCTTGATGTTGCCTTAAGTAAACCACCGTGTCCATTCTGCTGAGAAGAAAAAAGATCAATTTAGACAAGTGGGCATGTCCCAAAACTTCAAGCATTCTTCTTTCTTCGTCTTATTTATTATATCTTTGCAATTTCAACGTCAAGACGAAGAAAAACAAATACAGTAGTGAAATAAGTCACACATGGTGGGCCCACGCCATTCTGTATTAACTAATTACTACACGTAATTGTGTTAATTTTTTTGGTAATGTTAGAATAATCAAATTTTGAAATCAAATTTTATAAACCAAATGATGTGGATGTTGATGATTGAATTATTACTTAAGTGTTGATTAACGTGCTTATTTCATACTGATGACACATCAGTTGATTTGCAAATTTTGATTTTCCTGGTATTATCCTTTTTTTTATATACAACCGATGTTTAGAGAGAAAAAATCATGCACGTAACCTTGCCTTTTAAATCATGGAGAGCTCACTAATTAATGAATTAAAAATCATCTCACTTCTACTTTTTATTCTTAATTGTTAGGGAGTTAGCATCTTAATCATCTATTGAATGCGATCTTTGTAACCACTTTCCGTTATGTAATTTATTTGTATTTTATTTTGTTATAAGTTCTTTGTAACAACTTTCCGTTATGTAATTTATGTTGCCATTAGTATAGGATGGAGATGGGAAAAAACTCGTGTATAAATCTTGTACTCATGTACATTTGATGTCAAGAACGCATTCACGTGGGTGATCAATCCGACAAATTGATGTTAAGAACGCGTTCCTACACGGTTATTTGTCTGAGGAAGTTTTTATGCGCCAGCCCCCTGGCTTTATTGATCCTTTTCGACCACATCATGTTTGCCGGCTTCATACGGCTATTTATCCCCTCGCGCGTGGTTTCATAGGTTTAGCACTTTTCTTCTTCTTGTTGGTTTTGTACAAAATCGCTCTAATTCCCCCATGTTTGTGTACACGACATTGTGCTCACAGGTAGTAATTTGTCCCATATTTCCGCTTTCATTCACACTCTTGGTGTGGAATTTGATGTTAAAGACTTGGGCACCCTCAATTATTTCCTTGGTATTGAAGTGTTTCATTTGTCTGAATCAGTTACACTCAAAATAAATATACTATTGACCTCCTCAAGAAAGTAATCTTCTAGAATGCAAGCCAATTTTGACTCCGATGGCCTCCGGATTTCTAATTCTCGCACTGATGGCAAGCCCCTTGCTAATCCTACACCTTATTGACAACTTGTCGGTCCTCTTCAATATCTCATGATTACTCGTCCAAACATAGCCTATGTTGTTCAACATTTTTCACAGTTCATGAGTTCTCCTTGTGATACACATTTGAGGTTGTCAAATGTATTCTTCGTTACCTGAAAGGCGCATTTGGTCATGGTTTACTTCAATGTTCTACGGAATCATCTCTCCTTGTTGCTTACTTGGATGCCGATTGGGCAAGGTGTCCTGACACTCGTCGATCCACTACCAGCTACTGTGTTTTCTTGGGTCCTAACCTCGTTTCTTGGAGTGCTAAGAAACAACGTACAATCCTCCGCTCTAGTGATGAGGCCGAATATTGTGCCCTTCCATATGCTTGTGCTGACACTATTTCGATCCAAGGCATTTTACGAGAAATTCAATTTCCTCTTTCTACACCAGTTCTTCTTATTTCTGACAATCTTTCTACCACTTACATGGAAGCCAATCCGGTCTTTCATTCTCAAACCAAACATATTGGTATTGATTATCATTTTGTCCAAGAACGAATTGCAACTGGTAGTTATCGCGTTCAGTTTATTCCTTTCACACAGCAACTTGCGAATGTCTTCATCGGCTAATTTTCAAACTTGTCTACCCACCGGCGTCAAGTTTGGGAGGGAGTGTTAGGAAGTTACCATCTTAATCATCTCTAATATTAGAAAGCCAGAAGCACACTTTGGTGTCTCAAGGCTTCACAAAAAAAAATTGGACTGAAAAGCCCCTTAAACAAAAAAAAATTAGAACTGACCGAATTTGATACATGAAAACACACAGGGGCAATTTTGTAAAAAAAATATAAATCTAAAATTCATTTTATTAGAAGCAAAAAATAAAAAAAAATTAAAAAGGGGAAGACGTGTATTAAATCTCACTAGAAAAGGGGGCAACCCCACTCCTCCTCCATTATTATTATCCCATATAAATGTATAAAAAATTTAAAATTTTATTTTATTGGGAAAAAATGAAAAGAAAAAAACAACAAATAAAAAAGGACGGATACTTCAAATAAAAAATAAAACGTGGACGCTAAAAAATTGCACCCAACATTCAACAAAAAGCAAAGTTTCTATCAAACTGAACTAGGGGTGGGTTCAAAAAACCGAACCGAACGAAAAAACCGAACCGAATTCTTTTGGTTCGGTTTCGGTTTTAGTGATCTAAAAACCGAACCGAACCGAATTAATTAAATTATTATTTTTATTTAATTATTTATTTTGGGTATTATTTTCTAAACCCAATTTGTAAGTTAAAATGTGCTAAACCCAATGTGTTGCCAAACTTTAAGCTCAAAATATTAAAAAAAGGCCTATAAAAACTCTAAACCCTAACCTATTATTTCTCCCCCATATAAGGTTTCGGAACCAAACCTCCTCCTGAAGTACCACATCTATCTCCATAGCACTGTCTACTTCTGCCCCAGCTTTCTTTTCCAAATCTAACATGTAACAGAATCCATTAACATTTATTTCGGGTAGAGTACTCGCGTAATTTGTGATGGAAAAGAATCCAACACACACTAAATAAATCCACCCATGCATTACTTTTACTAATCAAGTTGTCAACATACAGTTACAAGTAAACAACCCTGATCCTTGAACAACATCATACAATTTAACTTAAAAAAGAATTTAACTTATCAGAAACTGTATTGGAAGCAAAACATGGTAATTAAAAAAATCATGATAATTATCCTCTAAAAGTTAGCAATTATGAAGAGCAGTTAGAAAACAAGAAGGAGAGTTTGGTGTCTCAAGGCTTCATCAAAAACATTTGGACAAAAAAACCCCCCAAACAAAAAAAATCAAAACTGGCCGAAAATAGTAGAAACAAATTCGCAAGGGTAATTTTGTCATAAAAATAAAATAAAAACTGAAATGATAAAAAAAAAACTGGATTAATGCCACATGGGTTAAGCTGTAAAGAGAAGAAGTTTTGTGGAAAAAGAGACAAATGGTAAATACAAACAGTTAAAACCGGATGAATTTCACTCCACTCCATTTGCACGGTGCACTTGCCACCTATAATTCCGGATGATTTTCTCTCTTAATAATAAAAAATCAATAAAATAATTAAAATAATTAAAAACACCACGTTTATAAGATTGAGGATCGTCTCCAGATACCTCATTCAAATAAAACAGTAAATTCAAAATTTGTTTTATTTGGAAAAAAAAAAAAGCCCGTGCCTCCTCTATTTTATGAGGGAGAGAATCCTACTTATCCTATCATTCTTCTCTCCTTGAATTTCTTTTATTTAATCAATTTCAACTCCCGATAGATCAAAATTTCCATCCACTACCAAACAGTAACTCCCCATATTCAGTTACTTGCAGTTTACAAATTTCACTTCAATACCTTTCATATGCTCATCCAAGGAAAAATTTTCTAAGCGGCAAATGAACAAGATGTTCAAAATGGTGTCATCAGTTCCAAATTCAAAGAGAACCATGAACAACTGTAGAAACAAAAACTACCCACGTACCAGAAGATAAATGCAAAAATGATATTGCGTTCAACAATGGTGAGTGTGTTAGAACCATGAACAACCGTAGAAACAAAAACTACCCACTCCTCTTCTATTTTCGGAGAAAATATTAATCTAACAAAATTATATTTAAAAAAAAATATCTAAGAAATTTAAAAATGAGATAAAAAGAATTAATATCCACAAAATTATATATAGATATATACGAAACAACGTGGGAGAAAGAAAGGGGTAGAGGTTGCCGTGAGTTTTCAAAAAGGAGTGTAATTCGCCCACTACAAACGCTAACTTCCCAGTTCGTAAAATCCCATTTTTTCCGTTTCTACTCATTTTCCCATATCCAAATTCAAATGTTCTAATTTTCCCCTCAGTTATGTAACTGCTATCAAGAGTTGTTGCTTGGTATTACAGACTCTCACACTCCAACGTGGGATAAAACGGGTTTAAGCAATGTTCGAGTCATCATTCTTCTTTTTTTTCAAATTTTTCGCTTTTTTTGCTTTGCCATTCTTCTGTCTCTCCCTCTCCCTCTCTCCAGGCGTAAAAAGGGAATTAATCTGGGTGTAAGCTTCTTTCTTTTCACTTCCACGGGTTTTCGCCTTTGAAACGTATATGCTATAGCTTTTGTGGTTAAAATCTTGGTGCTTTTTATTTCAATTTTCTTATTCTTTCTCTCTCCTTTTTGCTATAGGGTCAAGACGATTCTATTAGGCTCCAAAGTTCAAAGGTTTGAGTAACTTTGGGTAAATCTCAATCTAAATTTACCTTTTCAGTTTTTAGGTTTTTTTTACGGTTTATCTTTTAGGTGATGAATTTGATGCGGTCTACTACAGCTTTCAGGATGTATATATGAGTTTGTATTTAGTATTTCTAAGTCAATTTTAGTTTTTTAAACTTCTTCCTTTGAAATTTCCATTGTGTGATTTTTAAATTTTGGTTAGATTATGAGTTTCAATTTTGATTATCTTGATGTCCTATACGTGTGCTATGGAAATTAAAAAAATTATTTGTTTTCATTCTCAGGATATTTACAAGAACACCCACAAAAAAATGGAGAAGGAACTACCTATTGATAAGATCACAAACAGACGTGTCTCTATTTTTACACCTGGGTGGGAGATATCTGTCGGAGTAAAAACTACTGATCTAAGCCAACTGATTCTCAAAGAGTGGAAAAAAAAGAAGCATGAGCAATATGTATTCTAAATTCTTTATTAAATTTGTTACAAAAAATTCTAACATTATATGTACCTTCAATATATAGGTGGCGCATGAAAAAGGCTGTAGAAGAATTAAAACCTTCAACAACTCCTCGCATCATACGAATTTGGAATAAAGTCCAACAAATTAGGTACAACACCATTTCTTACCTATTTATTTTTAATGGCATTGTCTATATCATTCTACAAATTAATTATCTCAAATTATAAAATAAAAAAAAAATCTACAAATTAATTATCTCGAATTATAAAAAAAAATTATGGGTGCAGGAAAAAGATTAATAGTGACCAAACAACTTTTCTAAATACGGTAAGTATTCTCTTATTTTCATACGGAAGTATACTGGAAATTCAAATTGCATTCAATTTTCAAATAGAAATAAAATTGCATTTTTTTGTCAGTTTTACAAGCATCGCACCTGTCGCAAAGTACAAAGGTTGAAGTACAAGATTAAGGTAACATTTCTTACTATTTAATTTTGTAAACATGATTACAATTTGTTACCTCAAATTTGACAAATTATTTATCTTTCAGTATTCTAAAAGTATCTGGAGTAAAAGTATTGCCATCAGAAAATTGTCAAAGTTAAAGGTATTTAGGTTAAATTGCTTACAACCTTTATATTTGGGATTGTGCATTATAGTTAGAATTCTTATTTTATCATCATTACTTGCAGATTAACCATGAAAATCTAAAGCATCAAGTGCAAGCAAATGGGTGGCAAGCATGGCTTTGATTTCACACGTATCTGATGCCAATGTATTTCTGTTTGGAAGTAATCCGTCTATATTTTCAAGCATGGAAGAACCATTGGTGTTGCTGTGAACGTACACAACTAAATCTCATGGCCTGCACAGCCTGCACTTGCAGAGAACCATTTGCACAATTATTGCCTTATATGTTGTTCATTTCTGTGATAGAACCCATTTTATTCCTGTTCTTTGTAATTCATATCATTTGATGTCTTAGAGATCAATGTGTTTGTGGACAGACGTTGTCTAAATTTATTCATTAAAACCCAATTTAACTTCAAAATTGTAGTTTTCCTACATGAATCTTTCTTTGTGAATTTTGGTAATGCAAGTTACGCAACAGATAAAAGGAATAAGTTGATTTTCATTTTTTCATATCTTTGCAGAACCAAAGAAGAAAAATACAGAAATCAGGTTGTTCAAAATTTAAATTAATGTTGTTTTTTGCTTTAATAGTTTTAGTTAGCCTTTTAATTTGTTTGTTTACATTTAAAGCTATAATTAGATACTCAATTTGATTTCTTATTCGCATGGGAAGAAGGATCAATGAAATTGGCAGTGCTCCAATTAATCCAACCAGTTCTCTTCAGTTTTGCTTCTTCATTGTTTATACAAATAGATGGTGATGAATTTTAGGGTGAAAATTATTTTCAGAAAAAATTCTTTTCCTAAAATCGAAATTTTTATTGGGTTAGCAATTCATGTTTTCAATTTGCATTCTCTCTCCATTTTCAGTTTTAATCACATATTTGCATTCAATTAATTTTTAAATAATTTTTACGCAATTCTTTGGAGATGATTGAAAATAATGAGAAATTGTTATGATGGACACACACCCACAATTTATAAAATAACCACTTAAGAAATATAAGAATATTTAAAATAACACATTTGTGGGGCGCGTAGCGCCCGTGATGCAAAAATGCCTCTCGCACGCACGTTAGTGCGTGCAAAGAGGCTAGTCTATTGAATGCGATCGTTGTAACCACTTTTCTTTATGTAATTTATTTGTATTTTATTTTGTTATAAGTTCTTTGTAACCACTTTCCATTATGTAATTTATTTGTAATTTATGTTGACATTAGTATAGGATGGTGATGGGAAAAAAACTCGTGTAAATCTTGTACTCATGTACATTTGATTATTAAGGAAAAACCCATTCTACATTAACTATATAATTATTCATCTATTAGTTTATAACTCTCTTTTTCAGTCATCAGTATTTAGGCATCAGTATATGATTAATAGATCGTCATTACTAAAAAAATTAATCATTTCTCCTGTCAAATCTCAAAAAACTGATCTTTTAAAAAAAAAAATTCCAAACAATCATTTTCAAAACTAAATTTGTTTTATCATCTAGTTACATTCAAATAGTGGATTTGTCGAACAATCAATTCAATGCTACAATTCCTTCTTCATTCCTCCAGCATGCCTGGAATTTGAGCAGTTTGAATTGTCACGTCCCAATCCTAACATATGTTGAAAATCGACACGTGACAAGGAAAATAATGTTCGTTGAATACGGTATAAGTTACAGTATGAAATACTTTAACTGATAACCCAAATTAATGTGAAGGTGGCTAAGTTCTCCACAAAATATTTACAATTATGTACATCCCAAAAAAAAAAGCATAATCTTAGCTTTACTAGGAACAAGTATGAGGTGCTCAAAAGAAAGTCCCAAAAGATAAAGTACAAGAGTGAAACAAGGGTAACCTAACGCTCAAAGTCTCTGATAACGACACTACTACCCCACCTACACAACTCTCGGAGTCTACACAAACATGTCACCTATACGATCAGTGCCTATACCATCGGAATGGTGCACCAGGCAAACAACAACCTGGATAAGTTGCGAAGTTTAGGAGAGTGACAATAATATCAAGTATGTGATAATAATGCTAATGCCAACCATCAAACACAGTTTACATATCTTGAATATAAATCATTCATAATAATTCAATACAAACTTTTGCAAACCCCGAAGGAGTCACCCAGACATCCAACGGTTCATCTAAAACCAATCACAACATCTCACAACCATCTTCTCATACAACACATTGAAAAGTAGAGTTAAAGCGACACAGTTTGGCCGAAGCCTACACCTTTGAAGCCATCTCAATTCAAATTCAATCAATTCTAAGGTGAGTAAGATTCCGGACCTTCACTCAACGAAATCGTGAAATAAGAGAGATTCTGGAACATCTCTCAATAGAATCCAAGTGAATACGATTCCAGACCCTCACTCAACGGAATCGCCAAGTACAATACATAACAACTACATGAAACCCAAGTTAGATACAATTCCGGAACATCACTCAACGGAATCGTGAAATAAGAGGGATTCCAGAACATCTCTCAACGGAATCCAAGTGAATACGATTCCGGACCCTCACTCAACGGAATCTCCGGAATCGCAGAAGACCAACAATCAGAATGTACGGCAGCTCAAAGAAATAAGACAAGCACATGCTACTTAATTTAAAAAAACTCAACAAAGGAAGAAGATTAGGCACCATTACTAAATTTAGAACCAATCACCGAAGCGGAAGATGAAACCATATCAAAGCAACGAATTCCCATCATAATGGTTAACGGTCATTACTAGTCCTCACATTAATCTCAACCTGTCAATCATACAAATCAAACCACATTTCCAATATACATGCCACACCCCATTTCATAAACTTAATTTGAGGTCGAAGTATTGGAATAACAATTCAATAGAACATATTCATAAAACCAATTCATTTCCACACAGGATCATAATTATGACAACCAGGTAATTTAACAATATCACATATATTACAGTCACTCACTTGTAGTCCGTGCTAATGTACCCTAGCACGATAGTCAAGGCATCACGTTCTTGTCATCGCCTAACAAAGCACAAGTCCACATTTAGATTTCCTTCAATAAATCACATACTCAAGCATTCTCATATGTCTCCCACAACAACATTTAATGAGGAATTGAACCATCATTCTAATGTAGAGTCCATGATCTTACGTCATTTGCTTCGTAAAATCAAATCACTATATTTTCACTTATAAGTCCCTAAGGTCCTTAAACAATAACTACAATAGCCTATTAAAATCTTGTCTCACTTCACTGATAAGATTGTCAATTAATAGAATAATCAAGTGGCAGACCTTATCGATAAAATATACAATCAACAGCATTTTCATAAATCGAATGTCACACACTAGAAAATGTGACTTTCTTAAAAAATTATCAAATTTTACAGGAATAAAGATTTCAACAAGTAGAGTAAACTTTATACCTGTGACCGAGTCCAATTTGGCCAGAAAGGCCCTCAAATTGGCTCCCACCCAACGAAACCCTAAAGTGGGTGTCCCTAAATTCGGCTTCCTTGGCGCTCTAACGCCCCAACTACCAGTTGGGTCTTGTCCTTGGGTCCAAGGGAAGTGGATTAAAGGTGATGGTGAATGGTGATACTCTCCGGAATGATAATTCGTCTCCTATGGAGTTCTACATGAAATAGACCTTAAAAACCCTTAATTTTTGGTAGAGAGGGAAGGACGAAGGTAGAGCAAGTTGCAGGTGAAGGAGGTAGGAAAATCAACTGGAAAAATGGAGGAATTGGCCTGAATTGGCTGGTTTGAATTTTGGTTGGTGGACTCACGGTTTCATGAAATATGGAGGTGGGGAAGATATGTGGCGTTTCTTTTCTTTCTTTTTTTTTCCAAATAGTTCATTTCATGCCCTTTTAATAAAAATCTGGCAGGTTCCCTCTTCTTTTTTATTTTTATTTTATTTTTATTTATTTTTTTACTAACTTAACTCTTAACCCATGTTTCCCACAAACTATATTTCACAACTTCAAATGTTCGTAACTATATCGTTATAATTCGGACTCGCAAACGGCTTTCGCCTATGCGTTCGTGGGTTCGAGATTTATTTAAAAACACTAGTTGTAACTTCGAAATGTCAACGAAAGATAAAGATTGATTATGAAACTTCCAACTCGATAACTAATCAATTACTAAACTTATAATTAGTTGAATCAAAATTAACTAATAAAGATAACGTAATTGCGAATACGAATTTAAATTACGAAATACGTAATAAATGGTGAAATTCCGGAGATGGAATTTCACATGAATGTCAGCAATAATCATTTTACAGGCCAAATACCATCCTCTATCTGTCTTCGTTCCTCCTCGCTTAGAGTCTTGGATTTCTCCCACAATAATTTCAGCAGCCCAATTCCTCCAGGACTGGGAAACTGTTCCGAGTTGGAAGTCTTTCGTGCTGGCGACAGTACTCTCTCAGGGTCCCTTCCTGCTGATATCTATAATGCTCAGGCACTTCAAGAAATTTAATTATCTACCAATGGGCTTGTCGGACCCATCAGTAAGAATGTTGGTAAGCTCTCCAAATTAAAGCTCATGCGCCTTCAATACAACAATCTCGAAGGTCATCTGCCCCCATCTTTGATGAATTGCACAAACCTTGTTGAAATAAATTTGGGATTCAACCGTTTTAGTGGGAATATCTTTGCGCTCAATTTCTCTAAGCTTACTCAACTTAGTAAACTAGATTGTGTAAGTAATAATCTCATTGGTACCTGGCCAATAAGCCTCTACTCATGCAAGTCCCTAAAAGCACTTCGACTGGCTGCAAATGATTTCGAGGGCCAAATCCAACCGGAGATTCTTCAACTTGACCTTCCTCTCGCTTGGTAATAGCAGACGCACCAATGTCACGGGGGCAATGAAGACACTGACGGGTTTCAAAAGTCTCAAGGTGCTCCTTCTTGTAAAAAAATTTTAAGGTGAAGAAATCCCAGATGGGGATATAACTGTCGATTCCGGGTTACAAAATCTGCGTGTTTTCAGTTTATTTAGTTGTCATATGACGGGGCACATACCTGCATGGATTTCAAAGCTCAGGAAACTGGAAGTCCTGGACTTGTCTTTTAACAGACTCACTAGCACAATACCTGGTTGGTTGGGGACCCTTCTGCATCTTTTCTTTTTGTTGTTGAATTACAACTTGATTTCGGGTGATTTTCCTGTTGTGCGGAAGCGTCAAATATGAAACCAATAAACTACAACGGCAAAATATGACAAGACAAATAATCCAAAAGACACAAGGATTTATACTGGTTCGGCGTAAGCCTACGTCCAGTTCCAAGACGGCGAGGAAATTCCACTAATATCAAAAGGAGATTACAAATAGAGTTTTAACTCTCAAACCCAAATCTCACATACACCCAATAACTCTCACTCTCACAAAGAACAAATGGAGAAGATGGAAACATATACCAAATTCCTTCTCTCCCAAAAGCCACAAAATGTAGCACAAATATCTTTGATTGAGTGATTACTAACAAAAGGGGATTACAAACAAAATGGAAGGATAGATAACAGCAACCCTTCTCTTTCTTCTCTCTAATCTGTCGTTCCCACTCTCTCTTTTCCAAAGGCATAACCAAATGCCTTAATATAAACAAAAGGCCACCTTTCTTTGCTTTTGTAAAAGCCACAAATCAAGGGCTAGACATCATAATGATGTCCCCCTTTTCCTTATTCTATTTTATTAGCCGAAATGTATTTTGGCGTGTTGTCCACTTGGTCACAAATCTAACAATCTCCACCTTGACCAAGTTCCGAAAGCATCACAGAGAATCGAATCAACAATCACCATAAGCACCCAAAGTACAAACTAAAGACAACAGAAACTAAATCAAATTCCCCAAACTTACCAGTGCTCATAACAATTTCCACCTCGACTCAAATTGTACCAAAGCCAACGAAAGTGAACATTTCTCTACCGTCTTCTCCAAATTTGCAAACCATAAGTGCCTTGATCAAAACAAAAGGTGATTCAAACGAAGAACTGAAATTCTTCAATATCGCCAATAAAAGATCAAGCACACCATACCAAAGTTGGACACACAACAAACTCCACCTGCTCACAAACACCATGGTCTTAAACTGCACCAATAGACTCATTCACATAGCATGACACATTCTCCAAGTCAAAACTGATTACAAATTTGGCAACAAGGTCTCACATACCACATACAAAAATATGCCCTTCACTCAAGTTTACCATCATCACATGAGCACCAACAGGACAACCAAAATTTCAAATTCAAATAATCAGCAGGAGATCCAAAACCATACCTCAACTGGAGTCTTCAAAAAAACTAATTGCAGATGATGGAGACCAACAGACCAAATAGCAATGGCAAACAAATCCAACCAAATGTCCATAGACCAAAGTTAGAAAGCATATAACTTGCCTTCTACAAGAGGGTTCCACACAAATGTTCCGCATTAGGTGTCTCCAAAATAGTGTGGTGTCTCACTATCCAAACTTGCAGAACTTAACAAATTGGCCCTCATTGAATTAAACTTTACCAAAAAAAGCAAAACCATACCAATATCCAAAACAATAAAAACACCGATGAAGAGCAACTGACATAACACAAACATACATAGAGGCTACTAAGCAACTTTCTCAAATCATAACAAAGAATCCTTACAAACTCTTAAATTTCCATATGTAGCAAAGAGATTTAAGAGTACCCACAACACCAGATTCCCTTTTTTTTTTTTTTTAATTTCAAATCTGGTGTAGCCAACTGTCATCATAGAACAAAGTCGAAGTCGTCATCGACGACATTCGCACTCGCACCAGCATTATCTTTCAATTTTGGGCAATCAACTTTCCAATGCCCTTCCTTGCGACAATAGTTGCATGTGTTGTTTCTGGTCTTAGACTTCGATCTCAAATTTCCTTTATTACTACCTGAACCATATTCCCTATCTCTGCCTCTTGCTATAAAAGCCTCAGAATGAGAATCATTCAAGTTTCCAAATACTTTGTTCTTTAACTCTCTTGAATTCAAAGCGGCTTTTACATTCTCCATACAAATAGAATCTCTCCCATATAACAAAGTTTCAACAAAATTCGCATACGAAGGAGGTAAAGAACACAACAAAATCAAAGATTGATCCTCATCATCAATTTTATTATCCATACTTTTCAAATCCATAATAACCTTATTAAACTCATCAAGATGGTTTTGAATAGGTGTACCTTCAGTCATACGGAGAGTGTACAAACGTTGCTTCAAATACAAACGATTGGTGAGGGATTTGGTCATGTATATACTCTCCAACTTAAGCCACAAACCAGCTGCAGTAGTTTCATTTTCCATCTCACGAAGAACTTCATCAGATAGTGATAACATAATTGCACTATGTGCTCGATTCAAAGTGTCTTCTTTTTCTTCAGCAGACCAATCTTGTGGCAAGGCCTCCACACTCTGTAGCGCCTTAAGCAACCCTTGTTGAACTAGCACAGCTCGCATCTTAACCCGCCACAGGCTAAAATCATTCCTCCCATTGAATTTTTCAATATCATATTTCACCGACATATTCGAAGGTTTCATAGACATATTAGTACAAAGCCCCAAGTCGAAACCCAGAGCTTTGATACCACTTGTTGTGTGGAAGCGTCAAATATGAAACCAATAAACTACAACGGCAAAATATGACAAGACAAATAATCCAAAAGACACAAGGATTTATACTGGTTCGGCGTAAGCCTACGTCCAGTTCCGAGACGGCGAGGAAATTCCACTAATATCAAAAGGAGATTACAAATAGAGTTTTAACTTTCAAACCCAAATCTCACATACACCCAATAGCTCTCACTCTCACAAAGAACAAATGGAGAAGATGGAAACACATATACCAAATTCCTTCTCTCCCAAAAGCCACAAAATGTAGCACAAATATCTTTGATTGAGTGATTACTAACAAAAAGGGATTACAAACAAAATGGAAGGATAGATAACAGCAACCCTTATCTTTCTTCTCTCTAATCTGCCGTTCCCACTCTCTCTTTTCCAAAGGCATAACCAAATGCCTTAATATAAACAAAAGGCCACCTTTCTTTGCTTTTGTAAAAGCCACAAATCAAGGGCTAGACATCATAATGATGTCCCCCTTTTCCTTATTCTATTTTATTAACCGAAAGGTATTTTGGCTTGTTGTCCACTTGGTCACAAATCCAACATTTCCAAAGGAACTTTGCAGACTACAAGCGTTAGTATCGCAAAAGGCTGTGAATGAAACAGACCATTGTTCTCTAGAGTTGCCCCTCTACTTTCAACGCGGTAATAATGTAACTGATCTGGCTTCACAGTACAAGTATCTGCCCAACATGCCAAGACTTAATTAAACCATTGAGAATCAACTTAGAGAAGTGGCCATGTGTCCATTTGCAAAATTATTGTGGCTTGGCTTTTGAAGTCAAGAAAAAGACTTACATATAATTGTGAAACAAATCAACATGGCAGGCCATCTAAGTACTAGTACTACTGTATTGATCGGTAATTGCTTTTTGTTTAGGTAAATAAATTCATTGAAAAATCAACAAATTACGAATGCTGAGTGAAATAGTTGTTGATATGATTTTACAATTAATTCTAATCAGAATTGACTAATCCAGTTGAAACGGTTGTTGTCATCTGATGGTTAAATTTTCTAAGTTCTCTTCTTAATTTGGAAAACTTTTTTCTTACTTGTTTGATAATCATTTCAATTTTCAAAAAAGTTAAATAAAAAAAGTAATTAAAAAATGCCAAATTTTGAAGGAAATTGACAATCGCACACAAATTTAGCTATTTGCATACTTCTGTTTAATTATAGTCATAAACTCAGTTTGGTTTATTCAATCTAATAGCTAGAAATAGCCACTTAATAATACGGTTTAGTGGTAGCAATACTGTGATTCAAATTCGCTTTTGGCGAGAATCGAACCTAAAACGTTTTACTTACAAGTGAAAAGAAATACAACTAAACTATAGTACTAAGTGACAATTCACCCCCATTTAGAAAACTCAAAAAAATTTAACTATCACTTTTCATTTTTTGAAAACTAAAAACAGTTACCAAATATATATTAAGTTTTATTTTTTAATAAAAATGAAAATTGAAACTGAAAACGAAATTATCATTGAGTGGCTCCTACTTACATTATGCACGAATTTCCTTAACTTGATTGCATCTAAAAACCTGTCTAGTGATTACAAGTATTGTGGGATTCATTGTCAAAGTATGTAAAACCTTATTTTTTACCAAAAAAAAAAAAAAAATTAGGTAAACCTTCAAATGTGAACTATTTTCACTCACTACTAGTGATTTTTCAGTCTACATATTGTGTACATGAAAGCAAAGACTTCACATTTCAAATATTGTGGACAAATATCTAAACCCACCTTCCTTTTTAAACCTATCTTTTAGTGAAAACTACAGCGATACGACATGGCTCACTATCTCTTAGCGCAAGATTTGAAAACCCTAATTGAAGCATATCTCGTTGGTGTGCCTTTTATGCTACGCATTATTCAATAGTATAGGAGTTTTAATTGTTATATTTGATTTTTGCAACTATTTACATTTTTATTTTCAACCTCATCCAACCATGTCTCACATCCAAAACCTAGAAAACCTAGGTTCATTAGTAGTGGCTCACTAGATTGTCTCTTCCTTTTTTGGGACAATATTTGTTAAAACGCTAAAGTTTCAAGTTAACCCAACTATATATTGGTTTGCACATGTGGTCAATGTTTGAAGAATAGTGAGCCAATAAACCGTCTCTAAAACCTCAATTGAAGCATGCCGTGCATCAAAAAGTTAAAAACCTCGGTTGGGGCACTAGATTATCTTTACCCGAATTGAAACAATGAATTTAAAACGCTAAAGTCGCGGGTTGGCTCAACTATTGGTTTGCACATGTGATCAGTATTTTGTTTGATTAGTAGTAAGCTGATGCCTTGTCTCTAAAGTCATCAAAGTTGGAAAGGAATAATCCAAAAACCTTGTATGGACCCTCTCGTGCAATTGATGCTTTGAAGTCTATCTACATTTTCTACACTTATTTCTCAAGTATGTAATGGATCTTAGCGACGACTAACTTCCTTGGCATCATTCCTGACCAGATTCCAGCCTCACCAACTTGGAGAGACAATTCCCACCTCTCAGGAAATCATACATCCGACAAAATCCTAGTGTCACTATCGGAGTCTTCGTCCAAGGCCTCAATGCACTGCCGTGGAGGGTAAGACTTCACCTCAATGCACTGCCGTTGAGAACAATCCGATACTTCACGGGTCCCCGCTTTCGAATTAGTGCAAGTAGTAATACAACTAAGAATATGGAAGATGGATGTGAAAATTGTAAATGTCGAGACTAAATCTTTACATTAAGTAAATTAGATTAATCTTCATATTGTCAATTGGTTGTACGGTGAAACCTCAATTTTTTTTCAATAAATTTATTAGTCTTTGCACCTAGAAGTCTCCATAATTTACAGTTATTTCACATCACAATATTCCTTTTTCCCAAAAAATAAAAAAACAAAAATAAACAATTGTGGGACAACTCAAGTGGTAGGGTACTTACCTCCACTCAGTTAAAAAAAGTTCGAATATCGCTCGTCTTCACCTAAAACAAAAACCTGAAAATGTAAATAGACATGAAATTCGATGAATTTTCGCTCACTGATTTATGCAAAAACAAACAGAGACAGAGCCTCAAAGAAAAGCAGAGTCGTCCTTTCTAATTTTGGTGTTTCCTTTAATTCTAAGAAAGCTACAGTAAAACCAAAAAGATTAAAGGATCTTTCAACGACTTTGAAGTCGTCGCCTTATCGCCAATAATTTACGGTTATTGAATGCGATCGTTGTAACCACTTTCCGTTATGTAATTTATTTGTAATTTATATTGTCATTAGTATAGGATGGTGATGGAGAAAAACTCGTGTATGTACTCATGTACATTTGATTATTAAGGAAAAACCCTTTCTACATTAACTATATAATTATTCATTTATTAGTTCATAACTCCTTTTTTTAATCATCAGTATATGATTGATATATCAACTTTACTAAAAAAATTAATCATTTCTCCTGTCAAATCTCAAAAAACTGACATTTTCAAAAAGTTTACCAAACAATCATTTTCAAAACCAAAATTTGTTTTTGCTCTTCCAAAAAGCACGACGCCAAAGTCCATGTAAACCTTCTAATACGTTGAGGCCAAGTTACCAACCCTCCATTAGCGACGTCCCATTTTCTGCAGGTTTGTTTCTTTTCTATATAAGGAGTGTATATATACCCCCGAAACGATGTGAGCAATATAATTCCAGTGCAGACATAGCGAAAAACATCATGCCCCAAGCTAGTCGCGTAATACCTTATAGAGTCCTCTTCCTGTTTTTTGTGTTGTCCACTTTCATTTCTACAAACCATGCTTGCAAGGAGGCAGATCACAACTCTCTTTTGTCATCTTTTGATATATCTTCTTCTCGTTTAAATTGGTCTTCCAGTGATTGTTGTCACTGGGAAGGCATCGCTTGTGATGCCGAGGGTAGGGTAACACATGTTTCGTTGCCCTCTAACCAGCTCCAAGGAAGCATTTCTCGCTCTCTTGGAAGCCTCACGCATCTTTCGCACCTCAATCTCTCCCACAATCTGCTTTCCGGTCCTCTGGAAGGTGGACTCTTCTTGTCCTGGAGTTGCCTTGAAATCCTTGATTTGAGCTATAACATTCTCTCCGAAGAATTACCTTTGTTTCTATCATCTAGTTACATTCAAATAGTGGATTTGTCCAACAATCAATTCAATGCTACAATTCCTTCTTCATTCCTCCAGCATGCCTGGAATTTGAGCAGTTTGAATGTCAGCAATAATCATTTTACAGGCCAAATACCTTCCTCTATCTGTCTTCGTTCCACCTCGCTTAGAGTCTTGGATTTCTCCCACAATAATTTCAGTGGCCCAATTCCTCGCGGTCTAGGAAACTGTTCCAAATTGGAGGTCTTTCGTGCTGGCGACAATACTCTCTCAGGGTCCCTTCCTGCTGATATCTACAATGCTCAGGCACTTCAAGAAATTTCATTATCTACCAATGGGCTTGTCGGATCCATCAGTGAGAATGTTGGCAAGCTCTCCAAATTAAAGCTCATGCGGCTTCATTACAACAATCTCCAAGGCCATCTGCCCCCATCTTTGATGAATTGCACAAACCTTGTTGAAATAAATCTGGGATTCAACTTTTTTAGTGGGAATATCTCTGTGCTCGATTTCTCTAAACTTACTCAACTTAGTAAACTAGATTGTATAAGTAATAATCTCACTGGTACCTTGCCAATAAGCCTCTACTCATGCAAGTTCCTCAAAGCACTTCGACTGTCTTCAAATGATTTTGAGGGCCAAATCCAACCTGAGATTCTTCAATTGAAAAACTTGACCTTCCTCTCGCTTTCTGATAACAGACTCACCAATGTCACGGGGGCAATGAAGTTACTGACGGGTTTCAAAAGTCTTAAGGTGCTCCTTCTTGCAATAAATTTTAAAGGTGAAGAAATGCCAGATGGGGATATAACTGTCGATTCCGGGTTACAAAATCTGTGTGTTTTCAATTTATTGGGCTGTCATATGACAGGGCACATACCTGCATGGATTTCAAAGCTCGGGAAACTGGAAGTCCTGAATTTGTCTTTTAATAGACTCACTGGCACAATACCTGGTTGGTTGGGGACTCTTCCGCATCTTTTCCTTTTGATGTTGAATGACAACTTGATTTCGGGTGAATTTCCAAAGGAGCTTTGCAGACTACAAGCATTAGTATCGCAAAAGGTTGCAAATGAAACAGGCCATTGTTCTTTTGAGTTGCCCGTCTACTTTCAACGCGGTAATAATGCAACTGTGCTGTCTTCACAGTACAAGTATCTGCGCAACATGCCAAGAGTGATCTCCCTCAGGAACAACAGTTTAAGCGGCAGCATACCCTTTGAGATTGGCCAATTGCAATTTCTTCAACAACTGGATCTAAGCATCAACAAGTTCTCCGGCAACATTCCAGACCAAATAGCCAACCTCACAAAGTTGGAGAGATTAGAACTCAACAGTAACCGTCTGTCAGGCGAAATCCCATCATCACTATCAAATCTCCATTTCTTGTCTACATTTACTGTTGCATACAATAATCTTGAAGGATCAATACCAGCCGGCACTCAGCTCCAAGGCTTCAGTGTCTCTGCATTCGAAGGGAATCCGAAACTTTGCGGTGCCCCACTTTCAAACCAGTGCTTCCCAAGTAATGGCAATGATGCAGATGAGAATGAGAACAACCAGGATTTGGACGATGATGAGGATCAAAGTCTATGGTTTGGGTTATCCGTTGTGCTTGGTTTCTTTGTAGGGTATTTGGGATTCTGTTGCCCTTTGCTTCTCAAGAGGACGTGGAGACATGCCTATTTCCAATTCCTTGACAATATTCAATTCACGCTCTATCTGAAGTGGAGAAGGCTTAGAAGAAGGTAGAGTTCTAGAATCTAGACTCTGTTCATTTTTTCTTTTTTCGATTTGTTTACAATTCCTAATTCTTATTCTTCTTCTTAACAGGAAAGCCCAAGGCCAAGTCCAAATCCCAAATCAAAGGGATGAAGTTAAAAGCGGCAAACCGGATAGTGAAACCGAGAGTACAAATCGGTCAGAATATGCAAACAACAGTAACTCTTTCACGGTCCCTGACAACTTCCAAACCACCTCTCTCTTCAACGTTCCAGTTAAAGCTCGCTGCCCAGAAGATGAAGAAATATTAATGTGTACGGATTGAGCTAGTAAATTCTCTAGTGCAAAATATCAATTTAAGAGTAGGATGTTCATTCCCTAATCGGATTGTAAGTTGAATAGCTCTTTTATTTATTCTCTCTTTGTTTAGACCAAAATTATGGACCAAATTATCAATCATCAGCTGAAATCACGATGGAAGTTTGATAACATAACATATTAGATGATTTTACACGTGAATAAAGCCTAAGAGTATACATCATATATGTTTAACTACAAAAAGGTATGTCACATAACGAATCAAACTATCTGTGAAAATCTCCTCGATTTTCATAAACTTGCGCAATCAGTTTGGTTAAGAAGAAAACTGAAACTAACAAAAGGGTCCTGATTGAATTTGATACTACACATCAAAATCTGTGTATATGCAGAATCATTGAGAAGGGTTTGTATTTTTTCCGAATGTAAAACAAAAAAACTAGTGTAAGTTGGGTTTTCACTTACTTCTTCTAGTTTGCACTGGTTGCAAGTCGGAAGTCGTTGAACGAATCCCAACACGAGCAGAAGCCGAAAATCACAGAGCTCCAACTTTCGCAAGAGGAGGCGGTTCAGGAAATGTGTTACAGTGGCACCTAAGTTCCTAAACCTGCAAATTGGCCATTGTTGGAAACATGAAAACAATCTGGAAATCTGGAAAAAAATAAAAATAAAACTAACAAAAAGTCCAAAAAAATGAAAAATAACAAATAAAGGTGTAGTGAATAGTACCGGATAAAGGTAAAAATGTGGTTTTTTGTTAAAAGTGAACAGTACCGGAAGTGTTTCGTTAAAACTCCGAAAAAAAAAGACAAAAAAAGAACACGGTTCAGGAATTTCATCAAACAGTTTATGTGCAATCTCTTTTCATAAAGTTGAAAACTGCATTTATCTTATGAGCGTAAGAAACATGTAAATGCAGCTTCATCGTCTACAAAACAAGCATGCAACGTAAAAGTTTTTTCTGTTGAAATTTTTGGCTTATCGAACTGCCAACTTAGAGGTCATATTCCGGTGTGGATGTCAAAGCTCAAGAAACTCGAAGTCCTTGATTTGACTTCTAACAGACTTGGAATACCTCCTTGGTTGGGAAGTCTTCCTAGTCTTTTCTTCATAAGCTTGGAAAACAACTCTCTTTCGGGGGGACTTCCAAAGGAGCTTTTCTCACTACTTCAAGCTCTTGTAACTGAGAAGCCTTCCGCTCAAACGGATAGTGGTGATGTCGATCTCCCTATCTACACGCAGCGCAGGAATGAAACTGTCATAGAGCTGCAGTACAACTCTCTGTCCAACTTGCCGCCATCTAAGTGGCAACATTCCCATTGAGATAGGCCCGTTGCAAAACCTTCACGAGCTGGATCTCAGCATCAACAACATTGTTGGCAGCATTCCGGACCAGGTATCTAAGCTCACAAACTTGGAGAGATTAGACCTCTCAAGAAACCATCTGTCGGGCGGAATCCCAGCTTCACTATCAAGCCTTCATTTCTTGGCTTCACTTAGTGTTGCATACAATAACCTCCAAGGACAAATACCGTCAGGCACACAGCTCCAAGGCTTTGATGCCACTGCCTTTGAGGGAAACCCGGGACTTTGCGGTTCCCCGCTTCCAAACAAATGCCAACAGATGAATACAAGTGATGATGCAACTAAGAACCTGGAAGATGAACATGACAATGGGAATGAAATTTCATGGCTTTATATTTCAGTGGCTCTTGGTTTCATTGTAGGATTTTGGGGAGTTTGTGGCTCTCTAGCTTTGAGCATGTCATGGCGATGGGCATATTTCCAATTTCTTTCCGATGTTAAAGATCGTTTCGTGTGCTGATCAAGTCTATTTTTTCTGTGAGAAACAAAGGACTTATTAATAAGGTTCTAAAAGGTGCTAGATGTTAGACGCTAGTCGTGTGTCTAAAGGGGCCTAGCGCATAGATGCCTAGGCGGATTTTATATTTTAATTAAATTTATTAATATAACATATACATAAATGTCTATTTTTACATTAAATATAAATATAATTGTATGGGATATATAATTTGCAAAATAAATAACATATGAATTATAATATATTAAAATATATTGAAAACATGTGGAACAATCATGTAATGAGTGTTTTAACAAGTCTTACAATTTATCGAAAAAATAAAATGCAAAATAAAAATTATCTATTTTTTGTTTACATGAGAGTCGTGGGCTAGACGGGTGACTTGGCAAGTCTAGACACTCTTACTTAATTTTCAAACGGCTAGGATTAATTGGGACGATGGCCAGCCACTTAATGCATAGGCAGGAATTTATAGACTAGTGCTTATCAACCACATTGCTGCTGCATACCAAAAATATAACAACTTCGTAAAACAGAAAGGGAATTTACGTCGTAGGGAAGGCTAAACATGCATCCAACTTTCCTAACTAAATTCAAACGCAAATGCCTTCGAATTTCGTCACGATAGAACACTCAAACTTTTGAGCGTAGTCACTTGGAAATTCACTTGCAGGCTGCGATTTAATTTCTTAAGAACTTAACCATTCTTGTCCTTGAATCGCCTTGAGATTCTCGATTTGAGCTATAACCTTCTCTCCAGAGAACTCTCATTTTCTCAGCTGCCAAGAAATGTACAGATTGTTGATTTGTCCAGCAATCACTTCCATGGAGAAATTTCATCCTTCTTCTTCAGACATGTTTCGAATTTAACTAGTTTCAACGTCAAGAACACCTTCTCAGGGTCTATCCCGTCCCCTACTTGTCTTCTTTGTCTCCCTCGACTAGACTATTTGATTTCTCCCTAAATAAATGTAGTTACAACAACCTCTTACTCCCGGATGACATCTACAATGCTATCACACTAGAAGAAATTGCATTGCCCCACAATTCACTACACGGTGCGAAATAATTTTCAACCTCGCAATCCTTGACCTCCAGTCCAATGGATAGACCGGTTTTCTCTCTGTAAAATAACAATATTGGTAAGCTGTCCAAATTACAACTCCCGTTCCTTCAATTCAACAGTCTAAAACGCTCTCTGCTCCCATCTTTGATGAACTGCACAAACCTTATCGAAGAAACATCTCCACACTTAACTTCTCCAATCTTACTAAACAAACCAATACTTGATCTTGATCATAACTCTACTTCACCGGTTTCTTGCCAAATAGTCTTCTGCTCATGCAAGTCCCTAAAAGCAATTCGAGTGAGCAAAAACAATCTAGAGGGACAGATACTACCTGAGATTCTTTCACTCGAATCCTTGTCCTTCCTCTCTCTCAGCTATAGCCGATTGACAAACATCACAGGGGCAATGAAGATACTAATGGTGCTGCAAAAGTCTCAAGGTACTCCTCCTTTCGACAAGTTTTTATATAGGAGAGAAAATTCCAAGTGATGAAGCAATGGCTAATTTCAATGGGTTCCAAAGTCTTCAAATGCTGGATTTGAGTAGCTGTGAGCTCAACGGTGAAATAACTCAATGGTTATCGAAGCTCAGGAAGCTAGGGGTCTTGATTTTGAGTTTTAACAGAATCACCCAATCGATTCCTAGTTAGTTGGGGGCTCTTCCGAGGCTCCTTGTTTTAGCATTAGGAGGCAATCGAATTTCGGGTGAATTTCCAAAGGAACTCCGTACACTTCCCATGTTATCCGAAGAAAGTGCTCCTCAAGTAGACCGTAATCTTCTCGAACTGCCTATCTACATCTCGACCAATGCAACGTTCCTCAGTACAAGTAGTCTTACTTTCCTCACGTGATCGACGTGAAGGACAACAGCATTAGTGGGAAAATTTCCAACAATGGCCAGCCGCAGCTCCTACAAATGCTGCAGATGTAAGTTCGGTTTTCACTTCTAGTTTCCATGGGTTGAAAGTCAGTAGTCGTTGAACAAATCCCAACACTGGCAGAAGCCGAAAATCGCAGAGCTCCAACTTTTGCAAGAGGAGGCTGTTCAGGAAATGTATTACAATGGCACCTAATCCTACAAATTGGCCACTGATGGAAACATGAAAACAATCTGGAAATCTAGAAGAAAAAAAAAACGCAAAGAAAACGGTTCAGGAATTTCATCAAACAGTTCATGTGCAATCTCTTTTCAGAAAGTTTAAAATTGCAGTTATCTTGTGAGCGTAAGATAGCACATTAAGGAAGAAACATGTAAATGCAGCTTCATCGTCTACAATTTGATGATGTTTCGAGGTTATGTCGGAAGAGGTTTTATTTGGGAAGGTTTTTTTTGCGTTTTCAAGCTATTTTCATTAGTATTCTTTTTAAGAGAGTTTTAACGAAAAGCTCGCGGTATTATTTACTTTAACGAAAAACCAAATTTTTACACTAAAAAGTTAAACCTGGTACTATTCATTTAATCCTTTATTTTGTCCTTATCGTTAAAACTCAAAGTTTTCAAGTTATTTTCATTAGTTTTCCTTTTTAAAAATATGGTCTAATGTTTCGAGGTTTGTGTTCACCTTTTTAGTGATGATTAGATTAACTTCAAGAATTAAGCTGAATTAGTTTGGCTTGAACTAAAAAGTATAAAAATTGTGTAGCGTTTTATGCATTTGGAGATGGGGCTGCAGAGGCATGCACATTTCTTTTGTTTTATATAAACAAGCCCTTTATTCAAAGTGATTTTTCATTTTTTTTTTAAATGAGAACTAGTTTTGAGGCTCATTCACATCGAACTTAACAATTCAAATCATATATTTTTTTCAACTAAGATCATCCTTGAAAAATGCCAAAGCAAAAATGTCGTAAGAAATATTAAAATTTCATCATGACAATCAAATTGGCAAATAGTTTCGGATTTTTTTTTTTTTTTTTGCAATGATAATTTATAAATGATGACTGAAAAAGACAGTTTGAATCGTTAAAAGTCAATATAGAGTGATACCCCTAACTAGTCTCCATTTAAAAAAGATGACGTTTTTGTTTTTTGTTTTAACCACTTGGGTTTTAGATTGGCTGTTTTTATCGTAATTCGTATCATATCACGGTGGTTTGAATAAAGCATCTTACCCAAGAAAAAAAAACAAAACAAAACAAAATGCTCCATTAATTTCCTTTGATCATGACTTAAGTAAACCATTGAGTCCAATCTGCTAAGAAGAACAAAATCAACCTCAAAAACAAAATGCATGGTAAATTTATCCTACTTTATATTAAGTAATTATTGCGCTTAATTGTATCATTCATTTTGGGTGCGTTTGGTACGTGGGACGGGACGGGACGGAACGGGACGAGGCGTTCCGTCCCGCGTTTGGTGTGCCAAAAATGGGTGGAACGGGCTGTTCCACGGGACAGATTTTGAGTGTTTTTGCGTTCCACCTCCCCCCCTGGAACGGGTTTGTTCCACGTTTGTGGAACGCAATGTTTTACCATTTTAAGACAAATATACCCCATGTCTTTTTCAAAAATTACACCTTCGTTCCGTCCCGTCCCGTCCCGTTCCGTCCCGTCCCGTCCCGTTCCGTCCCGTCCCGTCCCGTTCCGTTCCGTTCCGTCTGCGTACCAAACGCACCCTTTTATACAAGCAATATTTAGAGAGGAAAAATCAAGCACATAACCTTGCATGATGTTAAATGACGGAGAATTCACTAATAAATAAACTAATTAATGATCATCTCACTTCTACCTATTCTTAACAACATAATTATTTATCTATTAGTTCATAACTCTCAATAGAATCTCCTTAACTTGATTGCATCTAAAAAAGGATTTTTATCACAAATGGTCCCTGCAATTGACCCATCCTATCAAGATGGTCCCTGAAATTGAAAATTGATCAATGTAGTCTCTGAAATTGGATGTCGCAAATCAATGTAGTTCTTTCGTCACAACTCCGCTAAAAATTATGTTATGTGCTGATGTGACATATAATTGAATTTCACAATATAATAAAATATTGCCACGTGGATTAAAAGTATTAAAATAAAAAAAAAACTATTTTATATAATTGAAAACAAAAAAAAGGAGAAAAAGAAGAAGAAGATGATTGTTCATCATCTTCTTCCCCTCCTACCCAGCGACCCACCATTGTCCTCCCCATTGTCCTGCCCTTGAAACGGCACCTTCGCACCCTGTTCCCGCAGTCCTCGTGTTCGCCGGTGACGGTAATTCGAAATGAAACCTCTCGATGTTGCTCGACCGGGAGGTGCAGGCTGTAGCCTGTAGGGGAGTGGCGCATGTGCGATGGCGTGGGGTGGGGTGGGGACTGGGGTGGTTGCTCCGGTGAGAGTGGCAGTTGGAAACTGCATGTAAAAAGGTGCTGCTGCTGTTTGTTTCATTAATTTTAGCTCTTGCAGCTCCTTGTGTAGCCTTCTGTTCTCTTCTTTCAAGGGGAGTAGAATGGTGGGTCGCTAGGTAGGAGGGAAAGAAGAAGACAACTGTTCTTTTTCTGTTTTTTTTGTTTTTAATTATATAAAATAGTTTTTTTATTATTATTTTAATACTTTTAATCCACATGGCAATATTTTATTATATTGTGGAACCTAATTATGTGTCACATCAGCACATAACAAAATTTGTAACAGAGTTATGATGGAAAGACTACATTGATTTGCAACATCTAATTTCTGGGACTACATTGATCATCGATTTTCAATTTCAAGGATCATCTTGATGGGATAGGTTAATTTCAGTGATCATTTGTGATAAAAACCCTCTAAAAAAATGTCCAAGTGATTAAAAGTATTTCCACTCTCTATTTGTTGATGCACAAAATCAGTGAGGACTTTGGTACAACAGAAAGTGTTAAGTTTGTGACTTTTGCTAGATTGCTCCGGTCACTAGTGTGGATAAGTATGTAAATGGATGGAGGCAGGGAAACAAACACAAGATGTACGTGGTTCACCTAGATTGGCTACATCGACGAGTAGAGGAGTTTTCATTAATTGTGAAGGGTTTACACAAGTACATAGGTTCAAGCTCTCCTTTAGTGAGTACAAGTGAATGATTTAGTATAAATGACATTAGGAAATATTGTGGGAGAATGATCTCCTTTTATAGAAGAGAGTTTCTAGCTTTGTTCTGACATTGACACGTGTCATGTTGTGATTGGCTTCCGATGTTGACACGTGTCGCGCTATGATTGGCTTCTTATGTCGACACGTATCGCGCTGTGATTGGCCTCCTGGTTGGAGGGAAACTTTTCTAGGTCTTTGACGGTATAATGTTGACCGGTGCTCGATAATTTCGGAATTGGTCAAGTATGGTACAAACACTATTCAAAGCACTTTTATCAAACAACCATTTTAAAGGGCTTTAAACTCTTCCAAAAGCACGAGCCCAAAGTCAAGGTAAACCTAATAGGGTGTGCTATTCACATACACTTTTTTACTTATCACACATCCCTTATTAATTTATGTCTGTTGATCTTCTTCAATTCATCCGATCCGATGGCCGAAAACCAAAAAGGTGTGAGAGAAGTAAAATGAAGTGTGTGGATATCACACCCCAACCTAATATGTTGCCAACCCATGATTAGACCCTCCATTAGTGACGTCCCATTTCACTTATATATGGCGTGGTTACGAAACCAGACTAGAATGGGAAGAAACAAAATTGCATTTTTCTCAAAGCTTTTACCAAGCTTTTGAGGAATTAGAAAATATGTGAGTCAAGGTTCCCCTAAAATTAGTAATTAAATTTCTAAATTATTCATAATTGGATTACTTAGATGGAGATGATATTTGGACTTCGGGATGAAAGCTCCATCTGAACAAACTTTTCTACCTGAAATACCCATATATTTTTTACTTGTAAGCTCAAGTGATTAAGAACATTTATCGTTGCACTTGAGTCTGAGATTTGATTATCCTCTTCTTCACTATTGCTTCTATCCAAAAAGGCAAAAAAAAAAAAATTGTAATCTAAACGCATTTGGCCACTTTGAAGTCAGTGTATGACTCTTTGAAGTCTTTTGTTTGCTGTTTACTTCTAAGGATTTGGATCCTCTCTGAGGCAACTGGTTGGGATCTTCCTGACCAGCGTTCGTAGACCGTTGGATTTTTATCCAACAGATACAAAGCCTAAAGTCAAACCAAACCACTTCAAACCCATATATATGTATATATTATCCAAAGCGATTCCTATTTTTGGGTGAAAATAGAACTAGTTGTAGGGCCCACTTTCCGTCAAACTTTAACAGTCCAAACCATCTATTTTATAGTCTTGTTTCATAATTCATCTTTGCAAAAAAATCCTGAATTATTTGCCTATTCAATTATCATGATGAAATTTCATTGTTTTTTATATAACAAAATGTTTGTAATTTTTTTTTTGAACTTAATTAGATATCTCAAATATTTCCGATTTAGCTAATATTTTGCAAGAATGATCTTATGAGACTATGAGGTCCAACTTGAAAAATAGATGGTTCGGAGCATTGAAGTTCGATATGTTGTGGGTCCCACAACTAATCTCCATTGAAGTTCGACATATCTATACTATTAAGAGAACCTCATTGTCAACTTTTTCCCCTTTTTTTCCTATTTTGTCCTCACTTTTGATACACACTATTGACAAAATGAGGGCAAAATAGTAATTTACATTGAAGAAAATAGAATTTTTTTTAAATTTTTTTTATCAATAGTCCAACACTACATCATATGTAACATCCCACATCACCCAGGGGAATGAATCCTCTAAGTCTTATATGTACATGCCCACCTCTTCCTAGCACGACCTCCAAAGTAAAATAAGTTCGTGCGAGAGCATTCCCAGGATGGGTGATCCACTGGAAAGTTCTCGTGTGAGTTCCCAGAAACAAAACCGTGAGAGCATGGTCGGAGCCCGAAGCGAACAATATTGTGTTACGGTAGAGGCGAGCCTAGGACATGGTGGGAACCTGAACCGGGATGTGACATCAAATGTTACACTGGTGGGAACCTGAACCGGGATGTGACATCAAATGTTACACTAAATTACACTGGTGGGAACCTGAACCGGGATGTGACATCAAATGTTACACTAAATTAATCTAATATATATATATATATATATATATATATATATATATATATATATATTCCATAGAAAAGCTTGCAAGTTACAACTTAACTCATGTGTAGCTGTCATGACTTACCAAATAGTCCAATACGTAATGACAAATAGAGGTGACTAACCTAATATAAAAACCTCTAGGGAACTTGAGTTCCCCGATGTGGGACAAAGGAAGCTCAAAACTCCAACAGTATATACTGCAGTAACTGCACAAGTTGATGCACATTTGATGTATATGTATTTTTTGTTGTTCAAAGATGTATATGTATACGTGTATACGAATATGCTTGCGATCCAAGCGAACGCAGCGCTCTCACGACCTTCTTTCGCTCTCCGTCTTGCCATTGAACTGGACTACCACCTCAGTTGATTGTTGCCAGTGGGAAGGCATCACCTGTGAACAAAATGCTCCATTAATTTCCCTTGAAGTTGCCTTGAGTAAACCACTGTGTCCAATCTGTTAAGAAGAAAAAAGATCAATTTAGAAAGTGGGCATGTCATTGTCAATGTCCAAAACTTCAAGCTTTCTTCGTGTTATTTATTATATCTTTGCAATTTCAACGTCAAGACGAAGAAAAACAAATATAGTAGTGAATTAGGTCACATATGGTGGGCCCACGTCATTCTGTATTAACTAATTACTACGCGTAATTGTGTTAATTTTTTTTTAAAAAAAAACCAAGCACGTAACCTTGACTTTTAAATCATGGATAACTCACTAATTAATGAATTAATAATCATCTCACTTCTACTTTGTATTCTTAACTGTTAGATAGTTACCATCTTAATCATCTATTGAATGCAATCTTTGTAACCACCTTCCGTTATGTGATTTATTTGTATTTTATTTTGTTATAAGTTCTTTGTAACCACTTTTCATTATGTAATTTATGTTGCCATTAGTATAGGATGGTGATGGGAAAAAACTCATGTATAAATCTTGTGCTCATGTACATTTGATGTCAAGAATGCGTTCATGTGGGTGATCAATCTGACAAATTGATGTTAAGAACGCGTTCCTACACGGTTATTTGTCTGAGGAAGTTTTTGTTAGGAATGTCGGTACTACAAGATAGAGAATGCTCAAGGTAAAGTAGAAAATGGATACCAAGAATTTATGTGGTTCGGCAATTTATGCCTACGTCCACGTAACAATGATCAATCTTCACTATATGAAAAAGATGAATACAACAAGAGTAGTCTTACCAAGCCAAAGACAAGGCTTGATGGATACAAGAAAGTATGACACACACTTTCTATCCTTCTAAACTTCACTCACACAATGTGTAGTGGAACACTCTCACTCTCACTCTTGGAGTGGAACTAAACTTCACTCACACAATGTGTAGTGGAACACTCTCACTCTCACTCTTGGAGTGGAACTCTAGCTTTGGACTTGATCATTTGCTACTCACTACTCTCTTGATTGGTTGGTTCATACAAATGGTGTGGATGCCTTCTCCTTTTATAGGCATGGATGGAACCTTAAAGAAGCATGGAAACATCATGCTAGAGATATCTAGATAATTCCACTACCTTCCTAAGTTAGAATTATCTACACTAATCTTGTATGTTGGTGGAATCTTCACCATTCTTCTAGACTCTTCCACCAACTTGAACTTTGCTAGAATTCTCTAGCATGTGCATGGATCTTTCCATTTGCAACCAAGGAAGCTATAGGATGACTTAGAATTTGCTTCACAATTGAAGAAAGAGGAGTACTTTCTAGCTTCTTCCATCAACTTGATAACATGCTAGAATTGTCTAGCATGCTCCGGCCACCTCATTTGCTTACTAGAATAATCTAGAACATTCATCATGGGCTGGACCATATACCAACAGTTTTTATGTGCCAACCCCCTAGCTTTACTAATCCTCTTTGACCACATCCTGTTTGCCGGCTTCGTAAGGCTATTTATGGCCTCAAGCAAACCTCTCGTGCGTGGTTTCATAGGTTTAGCATTTTTCTTCTTCGTGTTGGTTTTGTACAAAGTCGCTTTAATTCCCCCATGTTTGTGTACCGTGATGGTTCTAAAATAATGATTCTACTACTATATATTGACGAAATTGTGCTCACGGGTTGTAATTTGTCCCATATTTCCGCTTTTATTCACACTCTTGGTGTGGAATTTGAGGTTAAAGACTTGGGCACCCTGAATTATTTCCTTGGTAAAAGTGTCTCATTTGTCTGAATCAGTTAGCCTCACTTAAAACAAATATACTATTGACCTCCTCAAGAAAAGTAATCTTCTGGAATGCAAGTTAGTTTCGACTCCGATGGCCTCCCGGACTTCTACTTCTTGCACAGATGGAAAACCCCTCGCTAATCCTACACCTTATCTACAACTTGTCGGTGCTCTTCAATATCTCATGATCACTTGTCCAAACATAGGCTATGTCATTCAACATGTTTCACAGTTCATGAGTCTCGTAGTGATACACATTTTGAGGCTGTCAAACGTATTCTTCACTACCTGAAAGGCGCACTTGGTCATGGTTTATTACTTCAACGTTCTACAAATTCATCTCTCCTTGTTGCTTACTCAGACGCCGATTGGGCAGGGTGTCCTGACACTCGTCGATCCACTACCGGCTACTGTGTTTTTGTTACACCCACCCCAAATTTAAATTATATTTTCACTAAGTTTAAGATTATCTTGCTTTTAAAATTGTTTTTGGATCTTAATTGGTGTGCCCAAGGGGCCCACCCCTTGATTTTGTCCCCCGTGACCCCTTCTTTTTTCTTCTCTCTTTCTCTCTCTGCACACTCCATTCTCTCTCTCGAAACTCACTCATCTTTCACCCTCTCTATCACCATGAGCACCTACCCACGCACTCCATCACACCACCTGCTCGAGGTGGACAGCACCACCATCCTCAGCATCGCCATCATCAGCCTTTTCTCTCTCTCTCCCGTCGCTACGAGGAACGGCGAAACCAAGAAAATAACCTCCGGCGAGTCCGACGGCTTTTGAGCCAATTTCCGGCCAAATCACAGCAAGTTTTCCTGCGTGCAAGGTATCAATCTCTTCATCTCGCTGAGTACTACAACTTTCCTTTTTGTTTCATCCAATTTAGTTGAGTATTGAAGAAGTTATACCCATTTGAATCTTACCCAGTTTTCGTCGACCTCTGTGGATTTCGAGGCATTTTCCGGCCAAAATACGGTGATTTAGACGTCATGCAAGGTACCATTCTCTTCGTCTCTTTGAGAACTATGATTTTTGTTTTGAATCACTCAATTTCGTTGAATATTGACAAAGTTATGGCCGTTTAAAGTTGGTATAGCTTTCCGGCCGAAATCCGGCCTTCTCCTTCCTTTGAATCTGGCAATAGAAATCCCAAGGCCTCTGGGCCTTTCTTGCCGAGCCCAACCCAAAACCATTTCAGTTTTTATTATTTATTTTATTTATTGTTTTAATGTAAAAGGCCCTTGGGCCATTTTAAATCAGGACTTTCGGCACGTCCTCCTTAAAACCCCAACCCATTTATTTTAAAGCCTAACCCATTTTCCCTTAAACCCATTTCTTTTTAAAAACCCAAAAGACCTTTAGGCCTTTTTCCTTTAGGGCCTTAGGCCGGTGCATCCTAAGCCAACCCTTTAACTTTAAACCCCATTATCCTTAACCCTTAACCTTAACATGTCCAAACCTTTTATGAGGAATATTCTATGAAATATTCCGTCAAGGAATATTTTATTGACGTTTACGAAATTTAATCGGGACCCTTCTTAGGGTAATTCGACGTCCTGAACCTGTTTCCGACGTCCGTTTTCCCAGATTCAATTGTTATAATATAGTTTTATTAATTGGATCCTTTATGTGCTTATGTGCAATTATTTGTGGCGTTCCTTATTCGATAGGTTGTGTGGCTCTTCGGAAGCGAAGTACTGTGAGTGGACCCCTTCTAAAATGCATGTTTTAATAATAGAAATGCATACATGAAAAGCATGATTTGATGATT
This sequence comes from Malus sylvestris, assembly GCF_916048215.2. Classification (NCBI taxonomy): domain Eukaryota; kingdom Viridiplantae; phylum Streptophyta; class Magnoliopsida; order Rosales; family Rosaceae; genus Malus; species Malus sylvestris. Next base: position 1,518,789 of record NC_062270.1, on the reverse strand, counting down.
ACGTTTTATGAAACGTTTTGTGAGATAGCATGCTTATTGAGGCTATTTTGAATTATTACTTTTTTCCTATAACCCGTGTTCTTATAAAATATCTGATGAATGACGATATGATATTTAAAACATGTTTAGAACACCTCTTTATAGTATAAATGATGGATGACTTTATACTATAAAGTTGCTTTTCAATATATATATGTTCAATGGTTTTGTACTTACCTAGTGGTTCTTTCTGCTACGAGACGTAGGGATAGATTTCGGTCTGTCCCGGGCTACAGTTTGGTGTTGGCATAGGGCTTGAAGTGTGTTTCCTCTGGCTATTTAGCACAGGGACGGGGAGCCGACATGGGGCCTGAAGTGTATTTTCCTTTGACTGTCTGCTCAGAGATGGGGAGCCGGCATGGGGCCTAGGGGTTATCAGACAATTCACTAGTGGTTATTATATATACAAGTTATGATTTGAGACGTTGCACAGCATGCTAGGTTTTGGAAAACCTATGTTTATCATTATATATGTGTTTTCATAAAACCTGAGGGTTAGTACGTTGATAACTGTTTTACTATATATATCAACTTGGTTCACTCATATTTGTTTTGAGTCCCCTTTAGGATTTAGAATCGAGACATACAATCCCGACATCCAGGCATTTCTGCATCGGCATCTTCGAGTCCTCTCAGTGTAGGACCCACTTCTTTGTTCATTTAATTTTATATTATTTCCTTTAGTGTTCTAGTTAGTTGTATGCTATGAACACGTTGCTTAAATGCATATTCATTATTCTTTTATATTTATAAGTCTTATATATCCCTTGTTTTTAGCAATTACACTAAATAAATGGCTTTCGTCATCCTCGGGTGTCGGCCAGCACATGCCTACCCTGGTATTCGGGGAATATCGGGATCGGAGCATGTCAGTTTTCTTGGGTCCTAACCTCATTTCTTGGAGTGCTAAGAAACAACGTACAATCTCCCGCTCTAGTGCTGAGGCCAAATATCATGCCCTTGCATATGCTTATGCTGACAATGTTTGGATCCAAGGCCTTTTACTAGAAATTCGGTTTCCTCTTTCTACACCGGTTATTCTTAATTATGACAATCTTTCTGCCACTTAGATGGCAGCCAATCCGGTTTTTCATTCTCGAACCGAACATATTGGTATTGATTATCATTTTTTTTCAAGAACAAGTTGCAACTCGTAGTCATCGCGTTCAGTTTATTCCTTCCACACAACAACTTGTGGATGTCTTCACCAAAGGTCTTCGTTTGGATCAGTTTCATCGGCTAATTTCCAAACTTGTCTACTCACTGGCGTCAAGTTTGCGAGGGAATGTTAGGGAGTTACCATCTTAATCATCTATTGAATGTGATCATTGTAACTACTTTTCGTTATGTAATTTGTTCGTAGTTTATTTTGTTATAAGTTCTTTGTAACCACATTCCGTTATGTAATTTATTTGTAATTTATGTTGTCATTAGTATAGGATGGTGAAGGGAAAAAAACTCGTGCAGAAATCTTGCACTCATGTACATTTGAGTATTAAGGAAAACCCCTCTCTACACTAACCTATATAATTATTCATCTATTAGTTCATAACTCTCTTTTTCAATCATCAGTATATGATTAATATATCGTCATTACTAAAAAAAATTAATCATTTCTCCTGTCAAATTTCAAAAAACTGATCTTTTAAAAACAAATTCCAAACAATCATTTTCAAAACTACAATTTGTTTTACTAGCTCTTCCAAAAAGCACGACTCCAAAGTCAATGTAAACCTTCTAATACGTAGCTCTTCCAAAAAGCACTACGACAGAGTCAATGTAAATCTTCTAATACGTAGCTCTTCCAAAAAGCACGACGACAAAGTCAATGTAAACCTTCTAATACGTTGCCGCCAAGTTGCCAACCCGTGATCAGACCCTCCATTAGTGACGTCCCGTGTTGTGCAGGTTTGTTTCTTTTCTATATAAGTGGAAAGCGAAGACTTCAAAACTCAAACATTGCGCACAAGAATTCGAACCATCACCTAATTACCTTCTTCCCTTTGTTAATTTCTACCTGCTTTGCTCCAAACAAAGGAGTGCATATATATACCCCCGAAACGATGTGAGCATTATAATTCCAGTGCAGACATAGCGAAAAACATCATGCCGGAAGCTAGTCGCGTAATACCTTATGGAGTCCTCTTCCTGTTTTTTTTGTCGTCCACTTTCATTTCTACAAACCATGCTTGCAAGGAAGCAGATCACAACTCTCTTTTGTCATCTTTCGATACATCTTCTTCTCGTTTAAATTGGTCTTCGAGTGATTGTTGTCACTGGGAAGGCATCGCTTGTGATGCCAACGGTAGGGTAACACGTGTTTCATTGCCCTCTAAGCGGCTCCAAGGAAGCGTTTCTCGCTCTCTTGGAAGCCTCACTCATCTTTCGTTCCTCAATCTCTCCCACAATCTGCTTTCCGGTACCCTGGAAACTGGGCTCTTCTTGTCTTGGAGTCGGCTTGGAATCCTTGATTTGAGCTATAACCTTCTCTCCGGAGAATTACCTTTGTTTCTATCATCTAGTTACATTCAAATAGTGGATTTGTCGAACAATCAATTCAACGGTGGAATTCCTTCTTCATTCCTCCAGCATGCGGGGAATTTGAGCAGTTTGAATGTCAGCAAAAATCATTTTACAGGCCAAATACCTTCCTCTATCTGTCTTCATTCCTCTTCGATTGGAGTCTTGGATTTCTCCAACAACGATTTCAATGGTTCAATTCCTCTTGGACTAGGAAATTGTTCAAAATTGGAAACCTTTCGTGCGGGCTTCAATACTCTCTCTGGAACTCTTCCTAGTGATCTCTACAAAGCTCAGGCACTTCATGAAATTTCGTTACCTTCCAATCAGCTTTTCGGTCACATTAGTGACAACATTGTCAACCTCACCAGCCTCACAATCCTAGAGATCTACTTCAATCATTTGAGTGGCGCGCTTCCTCTCCACATCGGGAAGCTCTCCAAATTAAAACTCATGCTTCTTCATCTCAACAATCTTGAAGGTCCTCTGCCCCCATCTTTGATGAATTGCACAAACCTTATTGAACTCAATCTTGGATTCAACCGTTTGGATGGAAATATCTCGGAGCTAAGTTTTTCCAAACTTGATCAACTTATCAAACTTGATCTCGTGAGTAATCGCTTCTCCGGCACCATGCCAAAAAGCCTTTACTCATGCAAGTATCTGAAAGCAGTTCGTCTGAGCGGTAATGATCTAGAGGGACAAATACAACCCGAGATTGTTTCGTTGAAATACCTATCCTTCCTTTCGCTTGGTAGGAACAGACTCACCAATGTCACCGGCGCTATACATATATTGATGCGTTTGGAAAGTCTCAGGGTGGTCGTGCTTTCAAATAGTTTTCTAGGTGAAGAACTACCGGATGGTGATGCAATGATTGGTTCTGGGTTTCAAAATCTCCGCCTTTTTGGCTTAGCGGACTGCCAACTTAGAGGTCATATTCCAGTGTGGATGTCAAAGCTTAAGAAACTCAAAGTCCTTGATTTGTCTTCTAACAGACTCACAGGCTCAATGCCTCCATGGTTGGGAAGTCTTCCTAGTCTTTTCTTCATAAGCTTGAACAACAACTTGCTTTCGGGGGGGCTTCCAAAGGAGCTTTTCTCACTTCAAGCTCTTGTATCTGAGAAGCCTTCTGCTCAAACGGATGGTGGTAATGTTGAACTACCTATATACGATCAACACACGAATGAAACTGTCGCAGCTCTGCAGTACAACTATCTGTCCAACGTGCTGCCAAGTATTTACATCCAAAATAACAATCTATGTGGTAACATTCCCATTGAGATAGGCCAGTTGCGAAACCTTCACGAGCTGAATCTCAGCATCAACAGCATCGTTGGCAGCATTCCGGACCAAGTATCTAAGCTCACAAACTTGGAGAGATTAGACCTCTCAAGAAACCATCTGTCAGGCGGAATCCCACCTTCACTATCAAGTCTTCATTTCTTAGGTTCATTTAGTGTTGCATACAATAACCTCCAAGGACAAGTACCGTTAGGCACACAGCTCCAAGGATTTGATGCCACTGCATATGAGGGCAACCCAGGACTTTGCGGTTTCCCGCTTCCAAACAAATGCCAACAGATGAATACAAGTGATGATGCAACTAAGAACATGGAAGATGAACATGACAATGGGAATGAAATTCCATGGCTTCATATTTCAGTGGCCGTTGGTTTCATTCTAGGATTTTGGGGAGTTTGTGGCCCTCTAGTTTTCAGCGCGTCATGGCGATGTGTGTATTTCCAATTTCTCTCCGATGTTAAAGATCGTTTTGTGTGCTGATCAAGTGCAATTTTTTTATACAAGGTTCTTTTTCAGGAACTAGTCAGGTGGAGGGCAGGGGTATAGCGCCTAGGCATCTTGGCGGTTTTTTTAATTGTATTCAAATTTATTATGTAACATATAAATAAATGTTTACTTTACTTCAACATATATATAATTGTATTGAGATACATAAATTGTAAGATAAAATGACGTATAGATTATAAAGTATTAGAGCATATTGAAAACATGTGGAACAATCATGTAATGAGTGTTTCAACAATATAACAACCGAGCTAAACATGCATCCAACTTTCCTAACTAAATTCATACGCAAATGCCTTGGAATTGTCCTCAAAATGCATTTGGGCACTTTGAAGTCAATGTAAGTGACTCTTTGAAGTCATTTGTTTGTTTTTTACTCCTTGAAATCCAAACCAAACCACTTGAAACCCATAGACTAACACATAAAAGAATCTTTACACGACCTTGAAGATATTGGGAATTTGCAGAGAAAACCATATTACAGACATACATACATACATATTTATATGTGTCTATATATATATATGTATATACTGATCCATAGAAAAGTTTGCAAGTTGCAACTTAAAAATGTTCATATGTAGCTGTCATGGCTTCCAAAAGATGTATATACCGCACAAATTGATGTATATTTATACGCGTGTACGAGTATTAGATAGAAACAAACCTGTGAGAAATCTTAATCTAAGATGGATCATTCAATCTCTCATGGCTTCCTCTTCATCCTCTTATTCTATTCCATTATATCTACTAATGATGCTTGTGATCCAAGCCAACGCAGGGCTCTCACGACCTTCTATCGCTCCCTGTCTTCTCCTTCATTGAACTGGACTATTACTTCAGTTGACTGTTGCCAGTGCGAACGCATCACTTGTGATCAGGACCGTCAGATGACGCGATATCAGTTACCATCAAAAGGCCTCAATGGGGGTGTCATTTCTCCCTCATCACTTGGAAATCTCACGCATCTCACACACCTCAATCTCTCCCACAACTCACCTTATGGTTCACTAGAAGCCAGACTCTTCTTGTCCTTGAATCGCCTTGAGTTCCTCGATTAGAGCTATAACCTTCTCTCCGGAGAACTCTCATTTTCTCAGCTGCAAAGAAATGTACAGATTGTTGATTTTTGTCCAGCAATCACTTCCATGGAGAAATTTCATCCTTATTCTTTAGACGTGCTTCGAATTTGACTGGTTTCAACCTCAAGAACACCTTCTCGGGGTCTATCCTGTCCTTTATTTGTCTTCTTTGTCTCCCTCCACTAGACTATTTGATTTCTCCCTAAATAAATTTAGTGGCAATATTTCTCGTGGACTAGGTGCATGTTCCAAACTGTACATGTTTCGCACTGGTTACCACACTTCAAGAAATTGCATTGCCTCGCAATTCACTACACGGTGCGAAATAATTGTCAACCTCACCAACCTCGCAATCCTTGACCTCCAGTCCAACAGATAGAGCGGTTTTCTCCCTGTAAATTAACATTGGTACTGTCCAAATTTACCACTCCCGTTCATTCAATTCAACAGTCTAAAAGGCTCTCTGCCCCGTCTTTGATGAACTGCACAAACCTTATCAAACTGAATAGCAGAATCAACCTTTTCAAAGGAAACATCTCCACACTTAACTTCTCCAATCTTACTAAACAAACCAATACTTTAATTATCTTGGTCATAACTCTACTTTACCGGTTTCTGCCAACAAGTCTCTGCTCATGCAAGTCCCTAAAAGCAATTCAAGTGAGCAAAAACAATTTAGAGGGACAGATACAACCTGAGATTCTTTCACTTGAATCCTTGTCCTTCCTCTCTCTCTCAGCTACAGCCGATTGACAAACATCACAGGGGCAATGAAGATACTAATGGTGCTGCAAAAGTCTCAAGGTACTCCTCCTTTCGACAAGTTTTTATCTAGAAGAGAAAATTCCAAGTGACGGAGCAATGGCTAAATTTCAATGGGTTCCAAAATCTTCAAATGCTGGATTTGAGTAGCTGTCAGCTCAACGGCGAAACACCTCAATGGTTACCGTAGCTCAGGAAGCTAGGGGTCTTGATTTTGAGTTTTAACAGAATCACCCGGTCGATTCCTAGTTGGTTGGGAGCCCTTCCGAGGCTCCTTGTTTTAGCATTAGGAGGCAATCGAATTTCGGGTGAATTTCCAAAGGAACTTTGTACACCTGCCATATTGTTATCCGAAGAAACTGCTTCCTCACGTGATCGACGTGAAGGACAACAGCATTAGTGGGAGAATTTCCAACAATGGCCAGCCGCAGCTCCTACAAATGCTGCAGCTGTAAGTTGGGTTTGCATTTTTTCCGAAAGTAAAACAAACAAAAAAACTAGTGTAAGTTGGGATTTCACTTACGTCTTCTAGTTTGCATGGTTGAAAGTCGGAAGTTGTTGAACGAATCCCAACCCGAGCAGAAGCCGAAAATTGGCCATTGTTGGAAGCATGAAAACTATCTGGAAATCTGGAAGAAGAAAAAAACGCAAAAGAAAAGGGTTCAGGAATTTCATCAAACAACAGGTCATGTGAATCTCTTTTCAGAAAGTTTAAAATTTCAATTATCTTGTGAGCATAAGATAGCACATTAAGGAAGAAACATGTAAATGCAGCTTCATCGTCTACAATTTGATGAGGTTTCGAGGTTATGTCGACAGAGGTTTTATTTGGGAAGGTTTTTTTTTCTTCTTTTTAAAAATGAGGTCTAATGCAATAGGCCTAGCTCACAACTGATCTAGAGAGGATTGGGCTCCGTTTGTGTTCACATTTTTAGCGATGATTGGATTAGCTTTAAGAATTAAATTGGATTAATTTGATTTGGACTAACAAGTATAAGAATTGTGAAGCGTTTTATGTATTTGGAGATGGGGCTGAAGAGGCATGCGCATTTCTTCTGTTTATATAAACAAGTATTGAAAGTGATTTTTCATTATTTTTTTTTTGAATGGGAACTAGTTTTGGGGCTCATTCACATTGAACTTAACAATCCGAATCATATATTTTTTTTAGAACTAAGATCATCCTTGAAAAATGCCAAAGCGAAAATGTTTGAGACATTTAATTGAGTTCAAAAAAATTAATGAACACTATGTCATAAGAAATATTAAACTTTCGTCATGATAATCAAATTGGTAAATAGTTTCGGATTATTGTTTTTGTTTTTTTTTTTTTTTTTGCAACAATAATTTATAAATGAAGACTGAAAAATAGACAGTTTGAATCGTTAAAAGTCGATGTAAAGTGATACCCCCAACTAGTCTCCATTTAAAAAAGATGACGCTTTTGTTTTCTGTTTTAGCCACTTGAATTTTAAATTGACTGTTTCTATCGTGGTGATTCGTATCATATCATGATGCTTTTAGATTTCAAATGTACATAGAAACCAAATGTGCCCATTGTCAGATAACCCTTTTAGTACGTTTAGATTCCAAATGTACCAAAAGACCAAATGAACAAAAAATCCCAAATGTACCACAAAACCAAATGTCTCTATCAGATAACCATTTTGGTACATTTACATTCCAAATGTACCGAGAAATACAAAAAATCAAATCCACTATAAAACTAAATGTGTCCATATTATAGGTATCTAGACGTAGCTATATAATCAAACAAATCTTTATTATGTGTTGGGTCTTCTAAATAATAAAATCTAACAACTTTTTTTATAAATATTCTACTATATTCACACACAAAAAAAAGTAAAAATTATAACAAACAATAAAAAAATGCATAGAGATGGATAATAAATGCATAAATATAGGGATAATAGGAAAAGCAAAAAAAAAACGAAATGTCCAGGAGATGTCGTGAAAAACTAAAATTCTAAACAAAATTGAACTTATGTGAAAAACTGAAATTAATAACCAAAATTTTAGAAAAATGTTTGATCAAATTTTCAAAAGGAGTGTATGTTTAGTCTAAAAAAAATATAAAAAACGAGGAGCCTATATCAAACCCCCCCCCCCTTCATTTTTATACAAGCGATATTTAGAAAAGAAAAATCAAGTACGTAACTTTGTACGTTGTGAAATGATGGAGAATTCACTTATAAATAAACTAATTAATGATCATCTCACTTCTACTTATTCTTTTTTTTTTTTTTGGAAACTCACTTCTACTTATTCTTAATAATATAATTATTTATCTGTTAGTTCATAGCTCTCAATAGAATTTCCTTAACTTGATTGCATCTAAAAAATTGTCCAAGTGATTAAAAGTGTTTCTACTTTCTATTCAAAGCACTTTTATCAAACAACCATTTTAAAGTGCTTTAAACTCTTCCAAAAGCACGAGTCCAAAGACAATGTAAACCTTCTAATACTTTGCCAACCCATGATTAGACCCTCCATTAATTAGTGACGTCCCATTTCAATTATAGATATGGCGTGGTTACGAAACCGGACCGAAATGAGGAGAAATGGAATTGCACTTTTCTCAAAGCTTTTTACCAAGCTTTTGAGGAATCCGAGAATATGTGAGTCAAGGTTCACCTAAAATTAGTAATTGAATTTCTAAAATATTCATAATTGGATTATTTGGATGGAGATGATATTTGGACTCCTTGATGAAAGCTTCATCCAAACAAACATTTCTACGTGAAATATCCACACACTTTTTACTTCTAAACTCAAGTAATTAAGAACATTTACCTTTGCACTTGAGTTCGAGATTCGATTATCCTCTTCTTCACTATTGCTTCTATCCAAAAAGGAAAAAAAATTGTAATCTGAACGCATTTGGAGTTTGGACACTTTGAAGTCAGTGTAAGCCCTGGTTTGGTACTAAAGTGATTATGAAAAAAAGTGGCTAGTAAACATTCAGCTTCAGTTTTTTTTCACAGTTTTTGGTGAAAAAAAGTCAAAAACACAAAGCTGCAAAACCAAGCTTTGAAAAACCAACTTTTTTCACATCTGTTTTACATAAAAGTTTATCAAACACTATAATACTGTTTTTTTTTTCAAAAGCACTTTTACAAAAAAGTTTACCAAACACTCTGCTGCTTTATTTCAGAGCTACTTATTCTCACAACATAGCAGAAGCAGTTTTTTTTCAAAGCACAGCAATACCAAACCAACCGTTAGTGACTCCTTGAAGTCTTTTGTTTGCTGTTTACTCCTAAAGTCTGAAGTCAAACCAAACCACTTCAAATCCGCAGACTAATAAAAGATCTTTACACGATAGAAGATATTGGGAAATAGCAGACAAAACCACATTACATACATACATACATAGTACATATACATATACATATATAGGCCCATCGGGCCATTTATTTTTTATCCAACGACTATAATTATTATAACTTTAGAGGGATCCCCTTGTAGCCGTTAGATAAAAAATGAACGGCCCGATGGGTCTGGTCAGGAGGATCCTCTCCATCTGCTCAGGAGAGGATCTTGGTCCCTTTTATCCAAAGCCATTCCTTTTTTTAGGTGAAAATGGGATTAGTTTTAGGGATCACTTCCCGTCGAACTTTAACGGTCTGAACCGTCTATTTTGTAATCTTGATTCACAGATCATCCTTGCAAAAATTCAATTTAATCCTAAATCACTTGCATATTCAATTATCATGAAGAAATTTTATTGTTTCTTATAGAACAATTTGTTCATAACTATCTTTTTTAGTCATTAGTATATGATTAATATATCGTCATTACTAAAAAAAAATTAATCATTTCTCTTGTCAATCTCAAAAAACTGACCTTTTGAAAAAAAATATCCAAGCAATCATCTTCAAAACTAAAATTTGTTTTAGCTCTTCCAAAAGTACATGGCTTTTCTGCCCTCCCACTTTCTATACACTCACATTCCCTCTTATTTGTGCGGTCACTGTTAAGTCACGTTAATATTTTATATTACTATTATTTTTTTTCTTATTATCTCTATAAAGAAATTAATATAAAATGTTAACGTACTTTAACTGTGATCGTACAAAATAGAAGGGAATGAAAGGGTATGACAAATGAAAGGGGCAGAGAAGCCGGGTCCCTTCCAAAAAGCACGACGCCAAAGTCAATGTAAACCTTCAAATACGTTGCTGCCAAGTTGCCAACCCGTGATTAGACCCTCCATTAGTGACGTCCCGTGTTCTGCAGGTTTGTTTCTTTTCTATATAAGTGGAAAGCAAAGACTTCAAAACTCAAACATCGCTCACAAGAATCCAAACCATCACCTAATTACCTTCTTCCCTTTGTTTCTTTTCTAGCTTGTGATGCCGATGGTAGGGTAACACATGTTTCGTTGCCCTCTAAGCGGCTCCAAGGAAGCATTTCTCGCTCTCTTGGAAGCCTCACACATCTTTCGCACCTCAATCTATCCCACAATCTGCTTTCCGGTCCTCTGGAAGCTGGACTCTTCTTGTCCTTGAGTCGCCTTGAAATCCTTGATTTGAGCTATAACCATCTCTCCGGAGATTTACCTTCGTTTCTATCATCTAGTTACATTCAAATAGAGGATTTGTCGAACAATCAATTCAATGCTACAATTCCTTCTTCATTCCTCCAGCATGCCTGGAATTTGAGCAGTTTGAATGTCAGCAAAAATCAGTTTACAGGCCAAATACCTTCCTCTTTCTGTCTTCGTTCTTCTTCGATTAGAGTGTTGGATTTCTCCAACAACGATTTTAATGGTTCAATTCCTCTCGGACTAGGAAACTGTTCGAAATTGGAAACCTTTCGTGCGGGCTTCAATACTCTCTCTGGAACTCTTCCTAGTGATCTCTACAAAGCTCAGGCTCTTCATGAAATTTCGTTACCTTCCAATCAGCTTTTTGGTCACATTAGTGACAACATTGTCAACCTTACCAGCCTCACAATCCTAGAGATCTACTACAATCATTTGAGTGGCGCACTTCCTCTCCACATCGGGAAGCTCTCCAAATTAAAACTCATGCTCTTTCATCTCAACAATCTTGAAGGTCCTTTGCCCCCATCTTTGATGAATTGCACTAACCTTATCGAACTCAATCTTGGATTCAACCATTTCGATGGAAATATCTCAGAGCTAAATTTTTCCAAACTTGATCAACTTATCAAACTTGATCTCGTGAGTAATCACTTCTTCGGCGCCATGCCAAAAAGCCTTTACTCATGCAAGTATCTGAAAGCAGTTCGTCTGAGCGGTAATGATCTAGAGGGACAAATACAACCCGAGATTGTTTCGTTGAAATACCTATCCTTCCTCTCGCTTGGTAGGAACAGACTCACCAATGTCACCGGCGCTATACATTTATTGATGCGTTTGGAAAGTCTCAGGGTGGTCGTGCTTTCAAATAGTTTTCTAGGTGAAGAACTGCCGGATGGTGATGCAATGATTGGGTCTGGGTTTCAAAATCTCCACCTTTTTAGCTTATCGAACTGCCAACTTAGAGGTCATATTCCGGTGTGGATGTCGAAGCTCAAGAAACTCAGAGTCCTTGGTTTGTCTTCTAACATACTCACAGGCTCAATACCTCCTTGGTTGGGAAGTCTTCCTAGTCTTTTCGTCATAATCTTGGACAACAACTTGCTTTCGGGGGGACTTCCAAAAGAGCTTTTCTCACTTCAAGCTCTTGTATCTGATAAGCCTTCCGCTCAAACGGATAGTGGTGATGTCGAACTACCTATCTATGCGCGTCCCCAGAATGGATCTGTCACATCTCTGCAGTACAACTATCTGTCCAACTTCCCGCCATCTATTAGCTTCCGAAATAACAGTCTAAGTGGCAACATTCCCATTGAGATAGGCCGGTTGCAAAACCTTCACCACCTGGATCTCAGCATCAACAACATCGATGGCAGCATTCCTGACCAGGTATCTAAGCTTACAAACTTGGAGAAATTAGACCTCTCAAGAAACCATCTATCGGGCGGAATCCCAGCTTCACTATCAAGCCTTCATTTCTTGGCTTCACTTAGTGTTGCATACAATAACCTCCAAGGACGAGTACCGTTAGGCACACAACTCCAAGGCTTTGATGCCACTGCCTATGAGGGTAACCCGGGACTTTGCGGTTCCCCACTTCCAAACAAATGCCAACAGATGAATACAAGTGATAATAGGAATGAAATACCATGGCTTTATATTTCAGTGACTCTTGGTTTCATTGTAGGATTTTGGGGAGTTTGTGGCCCTCTAGCTTTGAGCACGTCATGGCGATTTGCATATTTCCAATTTCTCTCCGATGTTAAAGATCGCTTCGTGTGCTGATCAAGTGTATTTTTTCCATGAGAAATAAAGGACCTATTAATAAGGTTCTAAAATGTGCTAGGTCGACGTTCAACAAGGGCTAGCACATAGGCGTCTAGGTAGTTTTTTTAATTTAAATTAAATTTATTAATATAACATATAAATAAATCTCTACTTTTATTTATATATATACATATATGTTGTAAACATTCCTAGTTTAAGTATGATTGTGTAAATCCTAGATAAGATTTGATTCTAGTTATCATTTCTTATTACAACTTGTATTACTTGGAGAAGAAGGAATATCTTCTCTCCCTTTACTACTATAAATAAAGGCACAATGTAGGAGGGATAACAACACACACATTCCCCTACAATTCTACAAACACACATCTCTCTCCTCTCTCTCTCTGCCGCCGGCCCTAGTCTCTCTGTCAGATAAAATAGACCACAACACGTTATCAGCATGCTCCTACCGCTGCGCTTAGGAATCTGACGTTGGAGATTTTTTTCTGCATCAAACCAGTTCATCCATATCATCACGCAATCAGGTTCTTTCCAAACAACGGCTTTTAACTCGATATTTTGCAAGCCCTGATAGCATGAACATTCACCATGATGCATGACCCAACTTTACGTTTTACGTATTTTAGATTCTACATAAATTGTGTATGCTTCATAATCAAAATTGCTACAATTATGTGAATTTGATATTTGTCATGAATTGAATCCTACATATGTACATGCATTGAAACTATTATTTGCATATGCATCAACGTAAATATGTGATTCATTGAATTCCACATGCATATAATTATATTTGAATTGAAAAAAAAAATTGCGATTTGGGAATTAAGGTTCTTCGAACCCGTGCACTTGCACCATGCAAGTCTCAAGCCACCAGGCCCGCAACCTGCGATGGCCCAGCTCGGTTTCCTCACCAGGCCTGCAGCCTGCATCGATCTTCCGAGCCCAAGATCACGGCTGGAGCTTCTGCTCCTCGTCCAAACCCCAAACCCAACACCCAGCAGGTGTCGCCACCCATCCATCACCGTGCTGCACGGCCTGTCGCCGTGCCTAGCCTACTCAGACGACCTGCAGATCGTCCACGGTGTCCTATGGTCTGAGATTTGCTGAGATCTCATCGGAATTTTTCATAAATCCGATTGAAATTTTCTAGGGTTTGGTTGATATAACGTCGAGATTTCTCCAATCTCCGTTCATATTTGGTTCCCCAGTTGGACCCCCGTGTTTCCCACGATCGATAGCCTCCCAGAACACGGCCACCTGCAGTGGCGGCGCTCCGGCAACCGTTCCCAGCAAAAGCCGGGGTGTTCCTGGTTCCAACCCGAGCCCTAGTGGGCTCTAGCCTCTCGGCCCGTGTGACAGAAAGAAAAAAAAAACAATTGTTTTGTTATCTGGGCTTGCTTGCAGCGGCCCAGCCCAAGAAAGAAAAAAAGAGCAATTTTTTTGGTTTCTTTTGGGCCAGCTTGCAACAGCCCTTATGAAAAAAAAAAAAAAATTTGGGTCTGCCCATGGCAGCTCAACCAATTTTTTTTGCTCCCTTCCCCGTGAGCCTGAAGCTCACCCAAGACCCACCCGAGGGTTCTCGGCCTATATTTTTAGGCCCCGAGATCTTATTATTTAATACTTTTAAATAATATGGGTTTTTATGTTTTCACCCACACTTTAATTTGGCCCCGAAGACCAAAAATAAATTAATTCACTTATCATTATACAATATTTCTGCATATATTCTTTGCATATTTGTTTGCATATATATTTGTGTTTGCCTGCAGGAATATATGAACCTGAAGTTCATAATTATTTTGAAACCCGAAGTTTCTTATAAACATGCCTTGTTTGAAAACCTGAAGTTTTCACTTAAACATATCACCCATGAAACCCGAAGTTTTTCATGCGAAATTATTAGTTTTTGGATATTAAGTTTTTAATCCTTGAATAAATGAAATTATTTTGAATTGATACTTGTTTTTATAAACTTTTATGCATGTGACCAATTCAAATTAATTTTTCATTCTAGGTATGACTAGTGGGAAAGTTAGTTGTCTGGCAGATAGTGCAACCACGCATACTGTTTTGCGTGAACGCATCTATTTCACTAACTTCGTACCTAAGAATGCACCTCTGACAACCCTCTCAGGCCCATCCAACCTGATCGAAGGATACGGTAAGGCACGTATAATGTTGTCCAATGGTACAATCTTGACCATTGCTGAGGCACTCTATTCTCCACGTTCCGGAAGAACGTTACTAAGTTTCAAGGACATTAGAGATAACAATTACCACGCTGAAACCCACGTAGAAAATGGAGTTGAATTTCTGTACGTAACTTCCTACGAATATGGCCAGAAGCGTATTCTAGAGAAGATGGAGCGTAACCCGAGTGGTCTGTATACTACGACCATACGCCCCATAGAATGCCACTATGTGGCCGGCCCTACCACAGGGACCGTGCACGAAATTACACTTTGGCATGATCGTTTGGGACATCCTGGACGAATAGCGATGCGCCGTATCCTCAAAACTTCACACGGGCATCCACTAACCCGAAGCTTAGGTTCGATCCATGAAATTGCATGTCAAACATGTTCTATGGGAAAGCTTATTACTAAGCCTTCTTATGACAAGATTCGTTCGAATCCTCCCATTTTTCTACAACGGATTCAGGGGGATATTTGTGGACCGATTCAACCTCCCTGCGGACCATTTAGATATTTTATGGTTTTGGTTGACGCTTCTACACGTTGGTCACACGTGTGCTTGTTGTCCACAAGGAACGCTGCATTCTCCAAACTGTTGGCTCAGGTTATCAAGCTCAGGGCTCACCACCCTAATTATCCGATCAAATCTATTCGACTGGATAATGCTGGAGAATTCACATCTAAAACTTTTGATGACTATTGCATGTCGGTTGAGGTTGAAGTTGAACATCATGTACCCCATGTTCACACCCAGAACGGCCTGGCAGAGGCTTTCATTAAGCGTTTACAAATGATTGCTCGATCGTTGGTCATACGTACCAAGCTCCCGATCACTGCTTGGGGCCATGCAATATTGCACGCAGCAAAGTTGGTCCGCCTGAGGCCTGTTGCGACACAACCATTTAGTGCCCTTCAGTTGGTCACCGGATGCGAACCCGACATATCGCATCTGCGCGTTTTTGGTTGTGCGGTCTATGTGCCGATCTCGCCACCCTTACGTACAAAAATGGGGCCTCAGCGAAGGATGGGAATCTATGTCGGATATGATTCTCCTTCAATTATTCGTTACTTAGAACCTTGGACAGGCGATCTGTTTACCGCTCGTTTCGCGGATTGTCACTTCTATGAGACAGTCTTCCCATCGTTAGGGGGAGATAAGAACGTCAACGTTCCTAATGAACGACGCGAATTATCGTGGACGACTCCCACTTTGTCTCATTTAGATCCCCGCACCGCTCAGTCTGAAGCTGAAGTGCAGCGCATATTAGATCTCCAGAGCATAGCTCAGAGCATGCCAGATGCTTTCACCGATCTAGCGCGCGTGACAAGATCACATATTCCAGCTGCAAATACGCCTGCAAAGATAGATGTACCAAATGTACGACGGACTACCCTCCTGGAAGCCCGGAACGCCAATTCTGGTGATCCACGTACATTAGCGGCTAGCCAATCATCTGCCCCTACACAAAAGCGTGGCAGACCCCTTGGTTCAAAGGATTCACACCCCCGGAAGAGGAAAACCACGGCACAAGGTCCTGAAGAGCCTACCGTGAATCCGACTATCGCTTACTCATTTTACCCAACTCATGAGGAAATTCTAGATTATGGAAGCGTCCTTGAAGAGACGAATCCTCCTCCCGAGAATCGTGAGATTTCGGTCTATTATGCTAGCTTAGATGATGTGTGGCGTAGAAATGAGATGATTGTCGACGATGCATTAGCATTTGCAGTAGCTACTGAGATCATGTTGAGCGATGACATTGAACCGCGTTCCGTTGATGAATGTCGACGTAGAGCTGATTGGTCAAACTGGAAACAAGCAATCCAAGTCGAACTTGATTCACTTGCGAAACGTAAGGTGTTTGGACCTGTAGTTCCTACTCCTCCACATGTGAAGCCTGTTGGCTACAAGTGGGTTTTCGTTCGGAAGCGTAATGAGAAGAACGAAATTGTGCGTTACAAAGCTCGTCTTGTAGCACAAGGTTTCTCACAACGCCCCGGGATTGACTATGACGAAACTTACTCACCCGTTATGGATGTGATTACTTTTCGATACCTTATCAGTTTGGTAGTTTCCGAAAAACTGATATGCAGCTGATGGACGTAGTAACCGCGTATCTCTATGGGGATCTTGATACGGAAATTTATATGAAAGTTCCTGAAGGACTTACATTGACTGGTTCAAATATTTCCAAACCCCGGAACACGCTCTCAATTCGGCTGAGGCGTTCACTATACGGTTTGAAACAATCCAGAAGAATGTGGTATAACCGTTTGAGTGAGTATTTGACTAGTCAGGGATATGTGAATAACGAACTATGCCCTTGTGTGTTCATTAAGAAGTCACATTCCGGATTTGCGATTGTTGCAGTATATGTCGATGACATGAATCTCATCGGAACTCCTGAAGAGCTCGCGAGAACTGCTTCGCACCTGAAGTCGGAATTTGAGATGAAAGATCTAGGTAAGACTCGATACTGTCTCGGTCTTGAGATAGAGCATTGTTCGGATGGAATCTTAGTACATCAATCGAACTACACCCAGAAGGTGTTGCGCCGTTTTAATGAGGATAAAGCGAAGCCTTCAAGTACTCCTATGGTCGTTCGTACGCTAGATGCAAAATGAGATCCCTTCCGTCCGAAGGAGGATGATGAAGAGATTTTGGAGCCTGAAGTTCCTTATCTAAGTGCGATAGGCGCTTTATTGTACTTAGCTCAATGCACTAGACCCGACATCTCCTTCGCTATTAATCTTTTGGCAAGATACAGCAATGCACCAACACGCAGACACTGGACTGGCGTGAAAGACATCTTCCGTTACCTTAAGGGTACTACGAATTTGGGCTTATTCTATCCCTACGAATCCTCGAGTGATGCCGCACCCTATGCTCATCGGGTTGATTCTCGCCTTGTTGGTTATGCCGACGCTGGATACTTATCTGATCCGCACAAGGCGCGTTCTCAAACGGGTTATGTCTTTACCGTTGGAGGCACCGCAATATCTTGGAGGTCAACTAAACAGACCTTAGTTGCCACTTCGTCTAACCATGCTGAAATTCTCGCCTTACATGAAGCAACTCGGGAATGCTTCTGGTTGAGAGCAGTAGTGGGCCATATTCGAAGCTCATGTGATCTTCATCCCGCCGTTAATGCCCCGACGACGATTTTTTAAGACAACGCAGCTTGCATCGAACAGCTCAAGAAGGGTTACATCAAAGGAGACATCACCAAGCATATTGCGCCGAAGTTCTTCTTTACACATCAACAACAAGAGCATCAGAAGATTGAAGTCACGCAAATCCGATCACAAGACAATCTGGCCGACCTCTTCACCAAATCACTACCGAATGCGACGTTTCAGAAGCTTGTTCATGGAATTGGTATGCGTAAACTTTCTGAGTTGTAACTTTGCTATTTCTCTTTGGAATTATGTCAAACTCAGGGGGAGTATCTTCTAGATACTTGCTTGATCTTAATGTACTCTTTTTCCCTACGATTAGGAGCATTTTTCCCACTGGGTTTTTGCTACCTAACTAGGTTTTAACGAGGCACCCACCTTGGGCTGGTCATATCCCTGATGACGTCCTGTAGACGTTTCTTTTGACTTTGCATTTCTCACGCATTTTTCCTTAGACTATGGATTTTGTCCCTACTCGGGTTTTTGCCATAGCCTTAGGGTTTTTTAGTGAGACTTACTACTTATGCAAGTTCCTACCTTATTGAGAATAAGCGTTGTTCCTTGGAACCAGTGCCAACGAGTCGACTTCCTCAACTTCTGCATGATGCTGAATCTACCTTGAGTATTTACACACTCAAGGGGGAGTGTTGTAAACATTCCTAGTTTAAGTATGATTGTGTAAATCCTAGATAAGATTTGATTCTAGTTATCCTTTCCTATTACAACTTGTATTACTTGGAGAAGAAGGAATATCTTCTCTCCCTTTACTACTATAAATAAAGGCACATAGTAGGAGGGATAACAACACACACATTCCCCTACAATTCTACAAACACACATCTCTCTCCTCTCTCTCTGCCGTCGGCCCTAGTCTCTCTGTCAGATAAAATAGACCACAACAATATATACATATATATATATATATATATATATATATATATATATATATATTATTGTATTGGGATGCATAAATTGCAAAATAAATGACATATAGATTATAATGTTATAGAACATATTGAAAACATATGGAACAATCACGTAATGAGTGTTTCAACAAATCACTTACAATTTATCAAAAACATAAAATACAAAATAAAAGTTATCTATTTTCTGTGTAAGTGAGAATAAAGGGTTAGGCGGGTGACTTGGCAGGTCTTGGCACTCTTACATAATTTTGAAACGCCTAGGATTAATCGAGGTTGTCTTGGCGGGGATTTTAGAACAGTGCTTACCCACCACATTGTTGCTGCACATAAACAATCTAACAACTGAGTAAAACAGAAAGTGAATTAACATTGTAAGGTTGGTTAAACATGCAACATGCATCCAACTTTCCTAACTAAATTCAAACGCAAATGCCTATGAATTTCATCAGCATAGAATACTGAAACTTATGAGCATAGTCACTTGGAAATTCACTTGCAGGTTGCGATTTAATTTCTCAAGAATGTAACCATTCTTGTCGACCAAGTTTTCAGTAATCTACCTTATAATTTTGCCTACTTCACCGGTTTCTTGCCAACAAGTCTCTGCTCATGCAAGTCCCTAAAAGCAATTTGAGTGAGCAAAAACAATCTAGGAGGGCAGATACAACCTGAGATTCTTTCACTCGGATCCTTGTCCTTCCTCTCCCTCAGCTACAGCCTATTGACAAACATCACAGGGGCGATGAAGATACTAATGCGGTGCAAAAGTCTCAAGGTACCCCTCCTTTTGACAAGTTTTTATCTAGGAGAGAAAATTCCAAGTGAAGAAGCAATGGCTAATTTTAACGGGTTCCAAAACCTTCAAATGCTGGATTTGAGTAGGTGTCAGCTCAGGAAGCTAGGGGTCTTGATTTTGAGTTTTAACAGAATCACCCGGTCGATTCCTAGTTGGTTGGGGGCTCTTCCGAGGCTCTTTGTTTTAGCATTAGGAGGCAATCAAATTTTGGGTGATTTCCAAAGAACTCTGTACACTTCCTATGTTGTTATCCGGAAAATATCCTGAGTTACAGCTAAATTTTTCTCAATTTGCTTCTTTTTTTATATGATGCTCAATTACTTTTTTCCCCTTCTTCCACTTGATTAATCAAACACATAGGGTGAAGACTAACAAGCAACCACTCTTCAATGTTCCAGTTAAAGCTCGCTGCCCAGAAGACAAAGAAATATTACCGTGCACGGATTGAGCCAGAAATTCTCGAGTGCAAAATATCTACTTAAGAGTAGGATGTGCATTCCCTAACCTCTTTTTTATTTATTTTCTCCCTTTGTTTAGACCAAAATTATGACCAAACTATCAATCATCAGCTAAAATACGAAGTTTGATAACATAATATATCAGACGATTTTACACGTGACTAAAGCCTAAGAGTATACACCATATATGTTTAACCACAAAAAGCTATGTCACATAACAAATCAAACCATCCGCGAAATTCCCCTGGATTTTCATAAACTTGCGCAATCAGTTTGGTTAAAAAGATAATTGAAACTAAGAAAAGGGTCCTGATTGAATTTGATACTAAACATAAATAAAAATAAAAAAAAACCTTGTGTAAGTTGGGTTTTCACTTACTTCTTCTAGTTTGCACGGGTTGACGGTCGGAAGTTGTTGAACGAATCCCAACACGAACAGAAGCCGAAAATTGTAGAGCTCCAGCTTTCGCAAGAGGAGGGCGGTTCAAGAAATGAGTTACAGTGCACCTACTCCTGCAAATTGGCCATTGTTGGAAACATGAAAACAATCTGGAAATCTGGAAAAAAAAAAAAGAGGCAAAAGAACACGGTTCAGGAATTTCATCAAACAGTTTACGTGCAATCTCTTTTCAGAAAGTTTAAGATTGCAATTGTCTTGTAAGCGTAAGATAGCACATTAAGGAAGAAACATGTAAATGCAGCTTCATCGTCTACAAAACACGCATGCAACGTAACAGTTTTTTCTGTTGAAATTTTTGGCAAACAAATGTCTGGGACTACACTTCGAGGTTATGTCGAAAGAGCTTTTCTTCGGGAAGGTTTATTTTTTTTGAAAGAGATCATCTCCGGACTTTTCAAATTTCATCCAACGATCCATCTGTTTTGATCTTTTAAAATCTATAATAAATTTTGGCCGTTGAATAAAATTTGAAAGGTTCGGATTATTTGATCCGGTGACCTTAGTGAAAGAAATCCAAAAAGGATCTCTTTCCTAGTTTTTTAATGAGGTCTAATGCAATAGGTCTAGCTCACAATGAGCTAGAGAGACTTTGGCTCCGTTTGTGTTCACCTTTTTAGCTAGGATTGAATTAGCTTCAAAGGTTAAACTGAATTTAGCTTGACTTAGATTAAGAAGTATTGGAATATGAAGCCTTTTGTGTATTTGGAGATAGGATTCAATAGACGTGCACGTTTCATCCGATTAATTATAAACAGGTGCTTGACTCAAAGGGATTCCAATTTTTTTTCATAAAAATAGGGGCTAGTTTTGGGCTTTATTTTAACTATATGAATCGTCTAATTTTCAAGTTGCATTTCATTATTTTTACAAAATATTATGCAAAACGGACACTATGTTCTACGAAATATTAAAATTTCATCACAACAATCAAATAGATAAATAGTTTCGAATTAAATTGATCTTTTTGCAAAAATGATCTATAAATGAAAACTAAATAAATAGACAGTCTGGATCGTTGTTTTGAATAAAACATCTTACGCAACTAAAAAGAAAACGAAATGCTACATTAACTTCCCTTGATCATGACTTAATTAAACCATTGAGTCCAATCTGATAAGAAGAAAAAAAAAATCAACTTAAATAAGTGGCTATGTGTCCATCTCCAAAATTTCTAGCATTCTTCGTGTTAATTATTATATTATTGCATTCAAAGCCAAAAGACCCAAAAAAAAAAATTGCTAAGGAAACTTTTTATAAATTCTCAGTCACCTCATAGTTTAACGTCAATTTCTGTTTCACATTATAAAACATTATGTCAAAAACTTGAGATGACAGATAGTCTATGAAGATTTCCAATTTTGAAAGAGTCTCTTAGCATTTCTCAAGAAAAAATTATATAATAGTGTAATAAGTCATGCATGGTAGCTCTACGCCATTCTATATTAAAATAAGGCCTAATCGGATAAATGGTCTTTGTGGTCATAAGGTATTCGGATGATAGCCATGTGGTAAAAAAATTTGAATTTAAACCCCTGTGGTCACAGTCTGTTAGGATTTAAACCATCGTGGTCTAAGTCTGTTAGGATTTATACCCTTCTGTCATTCCTCCATTAGGTTTAGGTTGGCAAAATCGGATAAATGGTCCCCGTGGTCATAAGGTATTCGGAAGATAGTCCCTGTGGTAAAAAAATTCAGATTTAAACCCCTGTAATCTAAGTTTGTTAGGATTTATGCCCGAAACTAGAGGTTCTGTCATTTCTCTGCTAAGCTTACAGGTGGAGCAGAGTTTCTTTGAGGAGACGCGACAGAACGAGGTGGAACTAATATATCACATAATTCATTAAAATTCAAGATCTAATAAATCAAATAATTCAAAATGCCTTTATAAAATTAACGAGTTTTTGACTCCCGAACATCCAACCGATTAATTAATTATTTATAACATATTCTATTTTTCTTTGACAAATAAGACAGTAATCGTTGGCGTCTTCCCAGAATTTTACGTAAACCTCTCTGAGATAAATAGTTTTTTTTTTGTGTAATTATAAATGTGAAGTAAGTCTTCGTATCCTATTGGTGAAACTAACTATTTGAAATTCAACAGATCCTCTGTTTTCGTCTTTTTCTTCTTGTGAAATAACTGAAATGAATGAATTTTTTTACCATAAACTGAAATCTTCTCCCCCCCCCCCTCTTTTTATTGTAAGATATTTTTTATTGATAGATACTCAGAGAAACTCTGCTCCACCTGTAAGCTTAACGAAGGAATGACAAAACCTCTAATTTCAGGCATAAATCCTAATAGACTTAGACCACAAGGGTTTAAATCCGAATTTTTTCTACCACAAGGGCTATCTTCCAAATTCCTTATGACCACGGGGATCATTTATCCGATTTGGCCAACCTAAACCTAATGGAGGAATGACAAAATGACATAAATCCTAACAGACTTAGACCACAGAGGTTTAAATCCTAACAGACTGTGATCACAGGGGTTTAAATCTGAATTTTTTTACCACAGGGGTTATCATCCGAATACCTTATGACCACGGAGACCATTTATCCGATTAGGCCTTAAAATAATTATTGCACTTAACTGTGCCATTTCGTTTTATATAAATGACATTTATGAAGGAAAAATCGAGCTAACCTTAACTTATAAGTCCCTTTCATGTAACACTTATACTTCTTATTTTTAACTTTGTAATTATTCATCTGTTAGTTCATAACACTTTCTATTCGAAGCATCATTTATCAAACAACCATTTCTTACGACAAAAGTGATTTCATCTTTTCCAAAAGCATGAACCCAAAGTCAATGTAAACCTTCTATACGTTGTTATACTTCTTAATTTTGACTATATAATTATTCATCTGTCAGTTCATAACACTTTCTACTCGAACCACTTTTATCAAACAACCATTTTTTACAACTTTTTTATCAAACAACCATTTTTTACAATAGAAGTGTTTTTAGCTTTCCCAAAAGCACGAACCCAAAGTCAATGTAAACCTTCTAATACGTTCTTATGCTTCTTATTTTTAATTAGGGTGAACTGCTAATTTAGTCTCTGAATTACCACCTGAAATTAGGTCCCTAAACTATTTTTTCAAAACAAATCAATCCTTGAATTAAAAAAATTTGCCAACTACATCCCTAATATTATATTCAAATCTACTATATTCAATTTTCCGTCAATTTAAGTCACGTTACTTGCATGTGATACACATTGGAGGGTGAATTGGTAATTTTACATAAAGAAATAGTGTATAGAATTAACTTTGAAGGGTAAATAGGATGTTAGATTCATAACCTATATGAAATATTAAAAGCTTATGAATGAGAAAAGAACGATATTACACTAAAAAATATGTTAAGTGACTTAAGTTGACCAAAGTGTTTTTAGCTTTTCCTAAAGCACGAACCCAAAGTCAATGTAAACCTTGTAATACGTTGCCAACCCATGATTAGACCTCCATTAGTGAGTTCCCATGTTCTGCAGGTTTGTTTCTTTTCTGTACAAGTGGAAAGCAAAGACTTCAAAACTCAAACATTGCGCACAAGAATTCAAACCATCACCTAGTCACCTTCTTCCTTTGTTAATTTTTACCTCCTTTGCTCCGAACAAAGGAGTGTATATGTACAGTCCATAGCTAAAAAACATCATGCCGGAAGCTAGTCGCGTAATGCCCCTATGGAGCCCTCTTCCAGTTTTTTGTGTTGTCAACTTTCATTTCTACAAACCATGCTTGCAAGGAGGCAGATCACAACTCTCTTTTGTCATCTTTCGATACATCTTCTCGTTTGAATTGGTCTTCCAGTTATTGTTGTCACTGGGAAGGCATCGCTTGTGATGCCGATGGAAGGGTAACACATGTTTCGTTGCCCTCTAAGCGGCTCCAAGGAAGCGTTTCCCGCTCTCTCTGAAGTCTCAGGCATCTTTTGCAC
This sequence comes from Malus sylvestris, assembly GCF_916048215.2. Taxonomy (NCBI): domain Eukaryota; kingdom Viridiplantae; phylum Streptophyta; class Magnoliopsida; order Rosales; family Rosaceae; genus Malus; species Malus sylvestris. The sequence goes on along the minus strand of NC_062270.1, from coordinate 1,494,255 downwards.
CTCAATCTCTCCCACAATCTGCTTTCCGGTCCTCTGGAAGCTGGACTCTTCTTGTCCTTGAGTCGCCTTGAAATCCTTGATTTGAGCTATAACCTTCTCTCCGGAGAATTACCTTTGTTTCTACCATCTAGCTACATTCAAATAGTGGATTTGTCGAACAATCAATTCAATGTTACAATTCCTTCATACCTCCGGCATACCTGGAATTTGAGCAGTTTAAATGTCAGCAAAAATCATTTTACAGACAAATACCTTCCTCTATCTGTCTTCGTTCCTCTTCTATTAGAGTCTTGGATTTCTCCAACAACGATTTCAATGGTTCAATTCCTCTTGGACTAGGAAACTGTTCAAAATTGGAAACCTTTCGTGCGGGCTTCAATACTCTCTCTGGAACTCTTCCTAGTGATCTCTACAAAGCTCAGGCTCTTCTTGAAATTTCGTTACCTTCCAATCAGCTTTTCGGTCACATTAGTGACGACATTGTCAACCTCACCAGCCTCACAATCCGAGAGATCTACTTCAATCATTTGACTGGCGCACTGCCTCTCCACATCGGGAAGCTCTCCAAATTAAAACTTATGCTCCTTCATCTCAACAATCTTGAAGGTCCTCTGCCCCCATCTTTGATGAATTGCACCAACCTTATCAAACTCAATCTTGGATTAAAACCATTTGGATGGAAATATCTCGGACCTAAATTTTTCCAAACTTGATAAAGTTATCAAAATTGATCTCGTGAGTAATCACTTCTCTGGCGCCAAGCCAAAAAGCCTTTACTCATGAAAGTATTTGAAAGCAGTTCGCCTGAGCGGTAATGATCTAGGGCGACAAATACAACCCGAGATTGTTTCGTTGAAATACCTATCCTTCCTCTCGCTTGGTAGGAACAGACTCACCAATGTCACCGGTGCTATACATATATTGATGCGTTTGGAAAGTCTCAGGGCGGTCGTACTTTCATATAGTTTTCTAGGTGAAGAACTGTTGAATGGTGATGCAATGATTGGTTCTGGGTTTCAAAATCTCTGCATTTTTGCTTTATCGAACTGCCAACTTGGAGGTCGTATTCCGGTGTGGATGTCAAAGCACAAGAAACTCAAAGTCCTTGATTTGTCTTCTAACAGACTCTCAGACTCAATACCTCCTTAGTTGGGAAGTCTTCCCAGTCTTTTCCGCATAAGCTTGGACAACAACTCGCTTTCAGAGGGACTTCCAAATGAGCTTTTCTCACTTCAAGCTCTTGTATCTGAGAAGCCTTCCGCTCAAACGGATAGTGGTGATGTCGAACTACCTATCTACACGCATTCCAAGAATGGATCTGTCGCATCTCTGCAGTACAACTATCTGTCCAACTTGCCGCCAACTATTTCCATCCGAAATAACAGTCTAAGTGGCAACATTCCCACTGAGATAGGCCGGTTGCGAAACCTTCAGGAGTTGGATCTCAACATGAACAACATCGTTGGCAGCATTCCGGACCAGGTATCTAAGCTCACAAACTTGGAGAGATTAGACCTCTCAAGAAACCATCTGTCGGGTGGAATCCCAGCTTCACTATCAAGTCTTCATTTCTTAGGTTCATTTAGCGTTGCATGCAATAACCTCCTAGAACAAATACCGTCAGGCACACAGATCCAAGGCTTTGATGCCACTGCCTTTTAGGGCAACCCGGGACTTCGCGGTTTCCCGCTTCCAAACAAATGCCAACAGACGAATACAAGTGATGATGCAACTAAGAACATGGAAGATGAACATGACAATGGAAATGAAATTCCATGGTTTTATATTTCAGTGGCTCTTTGTTTCATTGTAAGATTTTGGGGAGTTTGTGGCCCTCTAGCTTTGAGCATGTCATGGCGATACGCATATTTCCAATTTCTCTCCAATGTTAAAAATCGGTTCGTGTGCTGATCAAGTGTATTTTTTCTGTGAGAAACAAATGACTTATTAACAAAGTTCTAAAAAGTGTTAGGCGCTAGTCATGTGTTCAACAGGAACCTAGCGCATTGGCGTCTAGGCGGTTTTTTTAATTTTAATTAAATTTATTAATATAACATATACATAAATGTCTTCTTTTACATTAAATATAAATATAATTGTATTGGGATACATAAATTGCAAAATAAATAGCATATAATTATAATATATTAGAATATATTGAAAACATGTGAAACAAGTATGTAATGAGTGTTTTAACAAGTCTCTTACAATTTATTAAAAAACTAAAAGTTATCTACTTTTTGTTTATGTGAGAGTCGCGGGCTAGGTGGGTGACTTGGCAAGTCTAGACACTATTACTTAATTTTCAAACCCTAGGATTAATCGGAGCAGTGGTCAGACGCCTTGTCACGCCCCGATCCCGACATACGTCCAGGATCGACACATGACGTCACCAAATACTCGTATCTCAACCTACCCCACCTCCGAGATATGTACATAGCATAATTCAAGATCCAAATCTCATAGAAATTTTTGTATATTTTATGGCTGCATCTAACCTCTTTGTTAGACTGCCTACGTACCCTCAATAGGGATCAAGCCATTTGTAGTTCATTGTTTCACTACAATCGAATATCCATCACATAAAACGTTTAGTCCCAACAATATACCACAATGCATATTATGCGATATATCAAAGAACAATGACGAAACACAACATATTTTCTAGCCATATTTATCAACAAGTCTAATCATAACAAATACAATGATATCCAACATAACAATCCCACATGACAATTAACATTTCCACTTCATCCATCACATAAATCATCATGTTTCACATATCACCGCAAATCATAGTATGCAACATCTCAAAGAACGGTCAACGAAGCACAATGTTATTATCTAGCCACATTGGTCAACAAGTCTAATCATAATGGCAACAATCACAACCAACATCATTCACAATCACATCAATCAATATCACATATCATAGACCGAAATGCAGGGCTAGAGTGACACAGTTTGGCCGAAGATTACATTTCTGGAAAGGGGATTTTGGACCATCCAACAGAATCAAAGCACCAAAGGGGACTCCGGACCATCACTCAACGAAATCCAAATCAGGATACGATTCCGGATCATTACTCAACGAAATCACGGAGTAGAAGGAATTCCGGACCATCACTCAACGGAATCCAAATCAGGATACAATTTCGGACCATCACTCAACGGAATCCAAATCAGGATACGATTTCGGACCATCACTCAACGGAATCCAAGTAGAACTCAGTTCCGGACCACTCAACAGAACCGAACGGAAGTCTAAGAAGCATAACTACAGCTCGAAGAAACAAGACATGATTCAAGTTAGTCAATTCACGAAGACTAAACGAAACGAATCAATATCGAGCAACAAATCCCCATCACAATGGGTTATCGGTCTATTACCAGACCTCACATCACCCAAGAAATTCAATAAGCATTTTAATCACATGTCACAACCATTTCCAATACACAAGTCAAATCACATTTCACTACATCATACCAATCACTATGTTTCCAACATTATATCTCAATCCATAGCTTGTAACATATCAAGGAATCACGAAGCACAATATTAATATTTAATTACCTTAATCAATAAGTGAGATAGCATATCATTTCACGAATTTAATTAAAGAACTTTACATAATTCCCTACTTGGGTTATGAATAATAACATGGTGATTCTAATTTGTATTCACAAGATCCATTGTGGGTAATTCTCATTCACTCGAATCTAGGGTTCTAGACTAATCTTATGGGAATTAACGAAAGTAAGGATTCCGGACCACTCAACGGAATCCAACAACATCGGGTTACAAACCACTCAACGGAACCAAAATATCAAGCGGTTTCTCACAATCTACTCAGACCTGTTATAAGTAAAATCAATGCCTACATCATGGAAATGGTGCACTGGCCAAACGGAACTAGATAAGCTGCGGAGCTTGGGTGAGTGACAATAATTCAAGTATGAGATATTCAATAAAAACAGACTATCTATCATAATATATAAACATCAAGTATAGAATCATGCTTTATGGAATCATAATCAAGTCATTGAAAACTCTGTAGGAGTCACCCACCCAATGCGGATTAACCAAGCAGGACCACTAGTGACCCCCCCAATGCGGATTAACCAAGCAGGGTCAAGATAATCAGGTAGGTAGTGATCACTCAATGCGGATATACCAAACATGATCACTCCTAGAATGTGTATGGTCCCCCAATGTGGATATACCAAGCAGGACCATCAATGTACAAGTACTACATGGTGTAGTAAGATCAACACACAACCCACGTACCCTTATCTCATCCGTTATGATTTACATCGTAATCACTTGCACTATCAACTTCTCATGACCACTATCTTATCATACAAGCATAAAAGTTCTACATAAACTTCTCATAAGATTTTGGGTTTAGATCGTCATAAAAACAATCATATACATCATATTAATCATACATATCTAACCACATTTCATAAACGTTTCCAAGCTACAGTCGATTCACAATTAATAAACATAGATCGATGCTAAAAAAAATAAAGATAACAATTCAATAGAAAGTACATTTAATAAACAAGTATAACTCAATATAGTGTTGCTAATACATATATCAAGACACGTCAACTGGAAACAACCCATCATCGTGATGAGCCAACTAAGCTCCATCAAGCCTCAACAACAAACTAGAGATAAGCGACACCCTAGAGTAGAGCACGTTGACTAAAACATCAACCGTCGATAAGGTAGGTCCATTAAGGTCAACAACCTAAGGTTATTCCATCCGGAAGATCCACACATCGGATTTTCGATCTGTAAGTTCTCAAAGGTCCAACAACTGACAACTAGGGTGTTCACAAAATTGTACAACGAACCAACGATCGGATTGTCATCAATCACACAAACAAATGGTGGTCCAATTTGATCACCACACCAAACAATTGAATTTCGGAAAACCAAGCTAGACATAGGTTTATAGGGTCACTAGAAGGTATTTGGTACTTAGAGAACACTCGTGAACGGTTCCACGCACCTCTACACGCGATAGTAGCCATAGTGAAGGGTTTGAAAACCCAATTTTTTAACCTTAACCACAAAGGCTCAAATTTATGTGGTAGCTAGAGCTCAGCAAGGGAAACACTTTTCACAACTTGGCCGACGACAAATTCTAACCGGAAACTGCCCAAAATCACCGGTGAAAACCGGATTTCTAAGGTTCTACACACCCAACTCTAAAATGAATACGAAAGCACAAACTAAGTATACCAACTTGAATATTATGAAGAGTAGATGAAGTTTCATACCTCACTTGAAGGAAATGGTTGCCGGAATTGCCGAAAAAATGACAAAACCGCTGGAAAACCCACGGGACTTTGCTGCCTCGAACTTTAAAAAATGGATAAGAAAATGGAAAATCTAACACTACAGAGTTGTAGGGCTCATCAAGAGCTTTCCATGGACACCAAGATCACCCAAAACGGAGATCGGATGAAGGAGATACAAGCGGGTCAAGTTTGTAGTTTTAAGGGTCGAAAATGCCCCAAAACGGGTCAAAAAAATCAGACCCCTCCCTTTTTTTTCAGAAAACTCCCCTCTTTCTAATTGGTCCCTCCCTCTTTTATTGAACTCTCTTAACCTTTAACCCACATGTGAGAATTAAATAATTCCCACAATCTATAGTTCACAACTTCAAACGTCCATAACTATACCGTTATAACTCAGACTCGCAAACGGCTTTCGCATATGCGCTCATGGCTTCGAGACCTATTCGAAAACGTTACTTGTGATCTCAAAAGGTCAACGAATTTTAACAATTACCTTCCAAACTTCAAACTTCGTAACTAATTTAATTAAAACCTAAATCCAAATAAATTAATATAATTTCTCAAAAATAATATAAAATCTCAATAATACAAATATGTAGATTATAATAGTGAAATCCAAGAACGGGATTTCACACGCCTAGCGCATAAGCGGAAATTTTTAGACTAGTGCTTATCAACCACACTGCTGCTGCATACCAAAAATATAACAACTTAGTAAAACAGAAAGGGAATTTACGTCGTAGGGATGGCTAAACATGCATCCAACTTTCCTAATTAAATTCAAACGCAAATGCCTTCGAATTTCGTCACGATAGAACACTGAAACTTTTGAGCGTAGTCACTTGGAAATTCACTTGCAGGCTGCGATTTAATTTCTTAAGAACTTAACCATTCTTGTCCTTGAATCGCCTTGAGATTCTCAATTTGAGCTATAACCTTCTCTCCAGAGAACTCTCATTTTCTCAGCTGCCAAGAAATGTACAGATTGTTGATTTGTCCAGCAATCACTTCCATGGAGAAATTTCATCCTTCTTCTTCAGACATGTTTCGAATTTAACTAGTTTCAACGTCAAGAACACCTTCTCGGGGTCTATCCCGTCCCCTACTTGTCTTCTTTGTCTCCCTCGACTAGACTATTTGATTTCTCCCTAAATAAATGTAGTTACAACAACCTCTTACTCCCGGATGACATCTACAATGCTATCACACTAGAAGAAATTGCATTGCCCCGCAATTCAATACACAGTGCGAAATAATTTTCAACCTCGCAATCCTTGACCTCCAGTCCAATGGATAGACCGGTTTTCTCTCTGTAAAATAACAATATTGGTAAGCTGTCCAAATTACAACTCCTGTTCCTTCAATTCAACAGTCTAAAACGCTGTCTGCTCCCATCTTTGATGAACTGCACAAACCTTATCGAACTGAATCGCAGAATCAACCTTTTCAAAGGAAACATCTCCACACTTAACTTCTCCAATCTTACTAAACAAACCAATACTTGATCTTGGTCATAACTCTACTTCACCGGTTTCTTGCCAACTAGTCTTCTGCTCATGCAAGTCCCTAAAAGCAATTCGAGTGAGCAAAAACAATCTAGAGGGACAGATACTACCTGAGATTCTTTCACTCGAATCCTTGTCCTTCCTCTCTCTCAGCTATAGCCGATTGACAAACATCACAGGGGCAATGAAGATACTAATGGTGCTGCAAAAGTCTCAAGGTACTCCTCCTTTCGACAAGTTTTTATATAGGAGAGAAAATTCCAAGTGATGAAGCAATGGCTAATTTCAATGGGTTCCAAAGTCTTCAAATGCTGGATTTGAGTAGCTGTGAGCTCAACGGTGAAATAACTCAATGGTTATCGAAGCTCAGGAAGCTAGGGGTCTTGATTTTGAGTTTTAACAGAATCACCCAATCGATTCCTAGTTAGTTGGGGGCTCCTTGTTTTAGCATTAGGAGGCAATCGAATTTCGCGTGAATTTCCAAAGGAACTCCGTACATTTCCCATGTTGTTATCTGAAGAAACTGCTCCTCAAGTAGACGGTGATGTTCTCGAACTGCCTATCTACATCTCGACCAATGCAACGTTCCTCAGTACAAGTTGTCTTACTTTCCTCACGTGATCGACGTGAAGGACAACAGCATTAGTGGGAGAATTTCCAACAATGGCCAGCCGCAGCTCCTACAAAAGCTGCAGCTGTAAGTTCGGTTTTCACTTCTAGTTTCCATGGGTTGAAAGTCAGTAGTCGTTGAACAAATCCCAACACGGGCAGAAGCCGAAAATCGCAGAGCTCCAACTTTCGCAAGAGGAGGCGGTTCAGGAAATGCGTTACAATGGCACCTAATCCTGCAAATTACCTAATCCTGCAAATTGGCCCCTGTTGGAAACATGAAAACAATCTGGAAATCTGGAAGAAAAAAAAATACGCAAAAGAAAACGGTTCAGGAATTTCATCAAACAGTTCATGTGCAATCTCTTTTCAGAAAGTTTAAAATTGCAGTTATCTTGTGAGCGTAAGATAGCACATTAAGGAAGAAACATGTAAATGCAGCTTCATCGTCTACAATTTGATGATGTTTCGAGGTTATGTCGGAAGAGGTTTTATTTGGGAAGGTTTTTTTTCTTCATTTTAAAAATGAAGTCTAATGTTTCAAGGTTTGTGTTCACCTTTTTAGTGATGATTGGATTAACTTCAAGAATTAAGCTGAATTAGTTTGGCTTGAACTAAAAGGTATAAAAATTGTGTAGCGTTTTATGCATTTGGAGATGGGGCTGCAGAGGCATGCACATTTCTTTTGTTTTATATAAGCAAGCCCTTTGTTCAAAGTGATTTTTCATTATTTTTTAAAAATGAGAACTAGTTTTGAGGCTCATTCACATCGAACTTAACAATTCAAATCATATATGTTTTCAACTAAGATCATCCTTGAAAAATGTCAAAGTGAAAATGTAGTAAGAAATATTGAAATTTCATCATGACAATCAAATTGGCAAATAATTTCAGATTTTTTTTTTTTAGCAATGATAATTTATAAATGAAGACTGAAAAAGACAGTTTGAATCATTAAAAGTCGATGTAGAGTGATACCCCCAACTAGTCTCCATTTAAAAAAGATGACGCTTTTGTTTTCTGTTTTAGCCACTTGGGTTTCAGATTGACTGTTTCTATCGTAATTTGTATCATATCATGGTGATTTGAATAAAGCATCTTACCCAAGAAAAAACAAAAAAAACAAAATGCTCCATTAATTTCGTTTGATCATGACTTAAGTAAACCATTGAGTCCAATCTGCTAAGAAGAACAAAATCAACTTCGGTAAGTTGGCACGTCAATGTCCAAAATTTCAAGCATTCTTTGTGATGATGTTTATACTCTGCAATTTCGAAGTCAAGACACAGTAAAAAATGAAATAGGTGACGCATGGTAAATTTATGGGTAAATGATAAAAAATTACTTCAACTAATGGTCTCACAAAACTATCATACCTCATTATTTAAAATTGACAATGTCATACCTCATCTTTATAATTGGTCCAATGTTATACCTTATGTTAGCCTGGCCGTGAATTTATCAGTTAAATGCTAACGTGGCCTGATCCTAGACCCACTTTCTATTAAAAAATAAAAAAATATATTAAAAAAACTATAAAAAAAGATCATTTAATATTTTTTAAATAGTAAAATAATAAAAAAAGTAAATTATAAAAAAAAAAGCCAAAACCTCAGTTCGTCCCTTCCCCCTCCCCTCCCTGTCTCTCTCTCATCTCCCCCATCTTCATCTTTTTCCCCCTACCTGCAACCCAAAAAAAAAAAAAAAAAGGCCCAAACTTCCCCTTCCCCTCATCCTCTCCTCTCTTCTCCCCATCTTCATCTTCTTCCCAGTTCGTCTTCTCCCCGCACCCACCCTCTTCCCTCATCTACACACCCCACTCCTTAAATGCACACTCATTCCCCCCATTTTCTCCGCGCCCAGGTTCTCCACCCGCGGAATCAACCTTCTCCGGGGTAGAGGGGATCTGGGTTTTTTTTCTGGGTTGCAAGTAGTGGGTGTGGAGGGTTTAGGGAAGACGAGAGGGGGGAAGAAAAGGGTGGGTTGCAGGGAAGGGGGGGTCGGGGAAAACAAATTGAGGGTGGGTGAGGGGGTAAGATAAATTAGTTTTTTTTTTCCTGGGTTGCAAGTAGGGGAAGAAGATGAAGAGATGGGGAGGGGGAAGGGAGGAACTGAGGTTTTGTTTTTTTTTGTTTTTTGTTTTTTGTTTTTTTGACTTTTCTTTATTATTTTAATATTTAAAAAAATATTAAATGATTTTTTTTATTTTTTTTAATATTTTATTATTTTTTAATAGAAAGTGGGGTTCTGGATCAAGCCACGTTAGCATTTAATTGACAAATTCACGGCCAGGCTAACAGAATGTATAACATTGAACCAAATTCTAAAGATAAGGTATGACATTGTCAATTTAAAAAAAAAAGGGTATGATAGTGTCGTGAGACCAATAATTATGGTAGTTTTTTGTAATTTACCCTAAATTTATCCTACTTTATATTAAGTAATTATTGCGCTTAATTGTATCATTCATTTTTATACAAGCGATATTTAAAGAGAAAAAATTCACTGATAAATAAACTAATTAATGATCATCTCACTTCTACTTATTATTAACAATATAATTATTTATCTGTTAGTTCATAACAATCAATAGAATTTCCTTAACTTGATTGCATCTAAAAAATTGTCCAAGTGATTAAAACTGTTTCTACTTTCTATTCAAGGCACTTTTATCAAACAACCATTTTAAAGTGCTTTAAACTCTTCCAAAAGCACGAGTCCAAACTCAATGTAAACCTTCAATACGTTGCCAACCCATGATTAGACCTTCCACTAGTGACGTTCCATTTCAGTTATATATGGCGTGGTTACGAAACCGGACCGGAATGGGAAGGCACTTTTCTCAAAGCTTTTACCAAGCTTTTGAGGAATCAGAAAATAGATGAGTCAAGGTTCACCTAAAATTAGTAATTAAATTTCTAAATTATTCATAATTGGATTACTTAGATGGAGATGATATTTGGACTCCAGGATGAAAGCTCCATCCGAACAAATTTTTCTACTTGAAATGCCCACTCACTTTTTACATATAGACTCAAGTGATTAAGAACATTTACCATTGCACTTGAGTTCGAGATTCGATTATCCTCTTCTTCACTATTGCTTCTATGATCCATCCAAAAAAAGAAAGAAAGAAAATTGTAATCTGAACGCATTTGGCCACTTTGAAGTCAGTGTAAGTGACTCTTTGAAGTCTTTTGTTTGCTGTTCACTCCTGAAGCCTAAAGTCAAACCAAACCACTTCAAATCCATAGACTAATACATAAAAGATCTTTACACGATTGAAGATATTGGGAAATGGACCTGGCTTCTCTGCCCTCCCAGTTCCCATACACTCTCATCTCCTTCTATTTGTGAAGTCACGGTTAAGCCATGTCAACATTTTATATCCCTATAAAAAAAAGCAATATAAAATATTGATGTGGCTTAACCGTGACCGCACAAAATAAAATGGGATATGAGTGTATGGAAACTAGAAGGGCAGAGAAGCCGGGTCCTAGCCGACAAAACCACATTACATACATACATAGTACATATACATATACATATATATAGGTCTTTTATCCAAAGCGATTCCTATTTTTGAAAGAAAATAGGACTAGTTGTAGGGCCCACTTCCCTCCTTTTCCCTCCTTGCTCTCTCCTTTTTCCTCTCTCCCTTGCTGCCACTTGGCAGCTTCTAAATATTTATTTATTTATTTCCCAACAACTAAAACGTCTCTAATTTCTTCGTTATAACTTCATTTTACGAGCGGTTTTCGTCTACCCATTCGTGAGATCGAGCTTTATTCGAAAATATAAATTATGACCTCGAAAGGTCTACGAAATTTAAATAATTAATTTTGAAACTTCAACCCTCATAACTAGTTTAATTAAAACCTAAATTCAAATAAATTAATATAAATTCCCGAAAAATAATATAAAATCTCAATAATACAAATATGTAGATTATAACAGTGAAATCCAGGAACGGGATTTCACATTCTTCCCCCCTAAAAAAAATTTGTCCTCAAAATTTCAGTATCAATTTCATATTCACCAATGCCACATATTAAACAGATAACGATGCCCAAATGACATTCACACTTTCACTATACTCGAATTTGGCTATCATCAAGTTCGACACCATCGAACCACAACTCACAATTTCAATTATCTTCGTCTCAAGACGACCTCAACACCAAATCTTGGTACAAGCACAAGGAATGCCACTATTAATAAGAATTCATCAATATACTCATGATTCTGGCAACCAAACCAACCAAATTTATAATTACAAATTTTCCCCATCATTCCATTTATAGTGAACAAAATTATAATCTCAGTCTACGAGTTTATTCAAACTCAAAATAAATAAGTCAATGAATAAATCATTGCGATTCTCACCCATATACTCGAATTCCTAGCAACATTTATTGGCAGAATAAATATCAGGAATTCTAGCCATACACATTGGCAAAATAATTATCAAACATCAAGCCGCAATCCTCATTGGCTAAATAAATACCAGATTTTCAAACCACACCATCAGAATTGGCAAATCAAATATCAGAAATTCCAGCCAAAATCATTGGAATTTCAAATCACAATCCTCAATAATCATAATCTAAGTAAAGAAAAACCATTAAATATATTTTCTATTCCATCACACAATTTCCAGCATCTAAAGGTAAAGGCACTTGGACCTAATACCTAAGCTCTGATACCACAAAAAGTTGTCACGCCCCGATCCCGACATACGTCCAGGATCGACAAGTGACGTCACCAAATACCCGTATCTCTAACATACCCCGCCTCCGAGAAATGGCAAAACACAACTTAAGATCCAACTGCGCAATAATTCTAATACCACAAAAAGTTGTCACGCCTCGATCCCGACATATGTCCAGGATCGACACGTGACGTCATCAAATACCCGTATCTCTAACATACCCCGCCTCCGGGAAATGACAAAACACAACTTAAGATCCAACTGCGCAATAATTCTTCGTAGACTTTATGGCTGCATCTAACATCCTCGTTAGACTACCTACATACCCTAAATAGGGATCAAGCCATTTGTAGTTCATTATTTCACTACACTCGAATATTCATCATATAAATCGTTTTGTCCTAACAATATACCACAATGCATATCATGCAATATTTCAAAGAACAAACAACGAAGCATAATCATATTCTCTAGCCATATTTATCAACAAGTCTAATCATAACAATAACAATGATATCCAACATAACAATCCCACATGAAGATTAACATTTCCACCTCATCCATCACATAAATCATCATGTTTCCCACATAAAATCACATTTCATAGCATGTAACATCTTAAAGAATTAACAATGCACAATATTATTCTCTAGAAACATTGATCAACTAAAATAATCATAATAACAACACTCATATCCAGCGCCATTCCACAATCCCGTCAATTAATAAATTCATGAATCAAAGATGCACGGTCTTAGCATTTAATTACGTTAATCAAACAATGCGATAACATATCAATTCATGAATTTAACCAAGGAACTCTATATAATTCCCTACTTGGATTATGAATAGTAACATGGTAAGTCTAATTTGTATTCACAAGCTCTATTGTGGGTAATTCTCATTCACCCGAATCTAGGGTTCTAGACTAACCTTATGGAAATGAACAAGAGCAAGGATTCCAGACCAGTCAATGGAATCCAAAATATCTAGCGTTTCTCATAGTCCACCCAAATCTATCACATGTATAATCAGTGCCTACATCAGGGGAATGGTGCACTGCCCAACCAGAACTCGGATAAACTGCGAAGCTCGGGTGAGTGACAATAATACAAGTATGTGATATTCAATTAAAACAGACCATCAATCATAATCTATAAACATCAAGTATAAAATCATGCTTTATGGAATCATAATCAAGTCATTGAAAACTCCGTATGAGTCATCCAGACATCCAACGATTTTTCTAATTCAAACCATAAGATTCCCAAAAATCATCGTTCATATATGCATTAAAAACTAAGGCTAGAAGGACACAGTTCAGCCAAAGCCTACATATGTAACCAAACAGGAAATGGCCCCTATCGCAGATTAACCAAGCAGAACCACCCCTGCAGTAACCAAGTAGGCAATGACCCCCCATCACAGATTAACCAAGCAGAGTCACTCCTACGCATATGTTAGGCAATGATCACCTATCGCGGATTAACCAAGCATGATCACCCCTAAGTGTGTGTGTGTGTGTGGCCATACCAAAGATATAAGGATCGCCTATCGCGGATCAACCAAGCACGATCCATAGAAAATATGGTCCCCTATCGCGGATTAACCAAGAATAACCAAGATAACTAAGTAGGTAGTGACCCCCTATTGTGGATTAACCAAGCAGAGTCACACCTATGGAACTATTAGGCAGTGATCACCTATCGCGGATTAACCAAGCATGATCACCCCTAAGTGTGTATGGCCATAAAGATCGCCTATTGTGGATTAACCAAGCACAATCCATAAATAATATGGTCCCCTTTCACAGATTAACCAAGCACGATCCATACATAATATGGTCCCCTATCATAGATTAACCAAACAGGACCACTATTGACCTCTTATCGCGGATTAACCAAGCAGGGTCATGGTCTCGTACTAGCCCTCAATTTAACAAACATTTCAATATGCAATTCAAAACACTTTTTCACAAATATTACCAATCCATGAATCAATTCACATTTAATAAAAATATATCGATGGCCAATTATAAAAGAATCACATTTTAACAGAAAACATATTTATAAAACCCAAGTCATATCCACAAAAGATATTAATATAAAGAATTAGGTAATCACCATATCACATATATTAAAGTCACTCACCGAGACAAGACCGCAAAGCCTCACTGAGTCTTTAGTAATACTAATTTTAGTTGTATGAACGATTCGAGACATGTTGACCAAAAGTCAACTCTCAATCAATGGCGTGGTCCACATCCCTACTTAATTTGATCCGGAAGATCCGCACATCGGATTTTGGATCCATAATATTCTAAAATCCATGTTATGCCTCTAGAACAACATACTAAAATTTCATCGCAATCTAACAGTCGGATCTCCGCCAATTTATAGAATTAAGTGGCGATCAACAATTTATTTTACAAACTTAGAAATCCATTCAGGAATATTCGTACGACAGATTCCCGATCCGTAAGTTTCTATGATCATCAAATATTATTTTCTATAACGCATTAAGGTTTGGTGACGATCCAACGGTCGGATCGTCGATTCATATTTTGATCAAGTAATGTATCGTAATGAAACTAAGTTCAAACAATCAAATTACGCCATACAGATATCAAACATGAACCCAGGGCATCTAATAGTACTTAAAAAGACATCATCGGCCCACTAGCCACGCGCCGCCGCGGGTGGTAGTCGGCCCACTGGCCACGCGCCCCCGAGGGTGGCGGTCGGCTGCCCCGACTCTCCGGAAAATTCAACTATTTCAAAAAATTACCAAATTTTACAGGCAAATAGATCTCAATGAGTGGAGAAAGTTTCATACCTAAGGCCAAGCCCAATTTGGCCGGGAAAAGCTCCAATTGCTCTCGAACCCACCGGAAAACCTAGAAATGGGTGTTCCTCGATTCGTCACCAAAACGAACTCTGACGCCTCATCCAATGCTTGGGCCTTGCTCCAGGGGTTGAGGGGAGTCTATTGGTGGTGGTGATCGACTGTAATCGTTGTCGGAATCACCGTAACATGAGAAAAGTCGCCGGAAAACCCTCGGCACTTTATGGCTTCGACCTAGAAAAATGGAAATCTAACACTACAGGGATGGGACTCGTCAAGAGCTTTCCATGGACACCAAGATCACCAAAAATGGAAGTCGGATGAAGGAGATATGGCAAGGTCAAAAATGATAGTTCGCGGGTCAAAAATGACCCAACTCGAGTCTCCCTCCTTTCCCCTCCTTGCTCTCTCCTTTCTCCCATTTCCCTTGCTGCCACTTGGCAACTTCTAAACATTTATTTATTTATTTCCCAACAACTAAAACGTCTCTAATTTCTTCATTTTAACTCCATTTCACGAACGGTTTTCGCCTACGCGTTTATGAGATCGAGCTCTATTCGAAAATATAAATTATGACCTCAAAAGGTCTACGGAATTTAAATAATTAATTTTGAAACTTCAACCCTCATAACTAGTTTAATTAAAACCTAAATTCAAATAAACTAATATAAATTCCCAAAAAATAATATAAAATCTCAATAATACAAATACGTAGATTATAACAGTGAAATCCAAGAACGGGATTTCACAGTTACGGTTGTCATTCGATTCAAAAAATCTCCGTTTCAAAACCGTACATGAGATTTTTAATCACATACGGCTCCTCCTTTATGTGCATAATGATAATAATACATGGAATAAAAAAAGATTGAAATATTCTCATTATAAACTAAGCAGGGCTGGTGTTTTTACAAGAAATCTCTAGCCAACCTTCTTGTAAAAGATCTTCACTTAACATCAAGCATGTTGGTATTAGATAAAAAGTTACCCCAAAAATTTCTTTGAATTCAACGCCTTTTAATTTGCAGGAATTAGTCACTTCATCAGTCTTCGATGGTTATACAAGTATGCAAAAAACGAACAAGACGGATGTTTGTTGTCCAAACCATTCTTGTTAGTCCTGATCCTGATAAGGAAAAGGGATAATTTATAACAAAGTTTTCGTGTGTTGATTTCTGGGAGTAGTACTTCTTCCCCTATGCCCTCTATTGGTGGAGACCTAACCCATAGGTGTAACCTCCTGCTCAATACTCTAGAATCGACAATTGAAGCATCTGACGCTGCATTAATCGGGGATACATGACAAAAGGTTTTGCTTTATTTACAAACTTCACCTTCAACAAGCGTAGATTTATTTCAATAATTTTTTTCCTATCCCGAATAATGTTGTCTTTCTCTTAAGACTGAGAGCAATAAAAAATAGAAAAGAAAAAAAATTTAAAAAAATCAAATTGTACCATCTCTGTAATAGGTGAATGCCTCCTTTTCTCTTGAAGTTGTTGGAATTATTCGTAATAAGATATTGGCTACAATCAAGGTATAAAATATCGATGATATCGGAAATATCGGTAGTCCAACAACACGGAAATTTCGATGGAAATATCGGGATATTATCGATATCGATAAAAATTGAATAAAAACCACGGAAATTGTAAGAAAAACGTGGAAATTTTTATTGAAACTTTGCAGGATGTTTATTTAGTCAATTATCTATTAGTTTATCACAAAAAATTGGAAGGAAATGCATTGCATGATGGATTTAACTAATTTAAGTTGATTATATAGCGAGCTGGCAAACATTGTGAGTGTAGAAAATATGTAGTAATTAATGAAAGAAGTTTAAACACACCATAATCATTTATATATAATGAATTAGAAATATTTTACACTTTATACATTGCATGGTAAGATACATGAATGACTTAGTACCACATAAAGTTCCTATAAGGTTCAAAATTTTCACTATCTTCATCATCTCTATGTGTAGAGTAATTGTATTGCGAATAGTAGTCAGCAACCATGGTAATGGCTTTCAAGAACCAAAACCCAAAAGTCAATAGGAAACTAAATACTTCGGTATTTTTCAGGATTTCAGGATTACCAAACAAATGGGATTTGGAAACCAATCCCATATCGAAAATTTCGGTATTTTTCGGGATGGTTTTGGTTTGGGATTTTTCGGTTTGGGTTTGGGACTTTTTTTGTTTGGTTTGGGATTTTCAGGAATTTTTTCCAGCCCTACCATCTAAGTGACCAAATATAAAATAGAAAAATTAAAAACCACATGCCATTAACTAAGTAATTAATTGACACAATTTAAAATATAATACCACAAAAAATTTGGAATATGTGCAAATTTGTTTCTTGTAAAAAGAATTCAAAACAAAACCATATATATAAATATTTTAGCATATTATCACAAAAGCATAAGTGATATGGTGGTTAAGGCGTTGAAGGAATCCGGGTTCGAATCCCTCTATGCTCAAAATTGAGACTTTTCAGAAATTTTCAAGTATTTTTGGATTTCATATCGCGATATTAGATATAATCGCGATATTATCGATATTATCGCGATATATTAACGATAATTAAGAGGATAAGTCACGAAATATCGTCATCTAAAAAAAACGATAATATCGGCGAAATATCGCCGATATTTTCGATATTTTGGTCCTTGGCTACAATTGAAAAGGTTTTTATCAATAAAATTTCCATTTATCCCAGATCTAGACATAGGTGTATTAATCCATTCTATAATTTATTTGAATTTCATTTTGTGAGAAAATGATCCCACAAACAAAGGAATTGTACAATACGAAATAACATAAAAACGGATTCATTAAAATAAAAAGGAAGACCTTTTACTCATACTCAAATTGTTCCATTTTAAAAAGAATCAATAAAAAAATCTAGGGGACGGTTCAATAATTTGAAATCAATCAATGGGTTAAGAAGTTGGAGTAAGGAGTTGTTGAAAAATCTAAAACTGGAAAGGCATTTTAGAATTTTTATGAAAATTGAATAATGATATAAAGATATCCAACATGAAAAGTTTTCTATTTTTAGAGTTTATGCGGAAGGATTTGTCTTTGATGAAAAGTTTTCTATTTTTAGAGTTTAATTTTTTAATAATTTTAATTCAATGTAGATACCTATCCAAAATAATATGAATGACTCACTATTAACTCGGTTTTTTTTACCATAATCATTATGTAGGAGAGGCGGCCACTCACTATCTGTTAGTTCATCAAAAAAATTGATTGCATCTAAAAAATTGTCCAAGTGATTAAAACTGTTTCTACTTTCTATTCAAAGCACTTTTATCAAACAACCATTTTAAAGTACTCTTCCAAAAGCACGAGCCCAAAGTCAAGGTAAACCTTCTAATACGTTGCAACCCATGATTACATATATGGCGTGGTTGCGAAACCGTACCGGAATGGGAAGAAATGGAATTGCACTTTTCTCAAAAGCTTAAGCTTTTGAGGAATCAGAAAATAGGTGAGTCAAGGTTCACCTAAAATTAGTAATTAAATGTCTAAATTATTCTTAATTGAATTACTTAGATGATATGATATTTGGACTCTGAGGTGAAAGCTCCATCCGAATAAATTTTTCTACTTGAAATATGAACATTTATCGTTGCATTTGAGTTCAAGATTCGATTATCCTCTTCTTCACAATTGCTTCTATCCAAAAAGGAAAACAAAATTGTAATCTGAACGCATTTGGCCACTTTGAAGTCAGTGTAAGTGACTCTTTGAAGTCTTTTGTTTGCTGTTTACTCCTAAAGCCTAAAGTCAAACCAAACCACTTCAAATACATATATACATAAAAGATCTTTACACGATTGAAGATATTGGGAAATAGCAGACAAAACCACATTACATAAAAGATATGTACACGATTCAAAACTAAAATATGTTTTCGCTCTTCCAAAAAGCACGACGCCAAAGTCAATGTAAACCTTCTAATACGTTGCTGCCAAGTTGCCAACCCGTGATTAGACCCTCCATTAGTGACGTCCCGTGTTCTGCAGGTTTGTTTCTTTTCTATATAAGTGGAAAGCAAGGACTTCAAAACTCAAACATCGCTCACAAGAATTCAAACCATCACCTAATTACCTTCTTCCCTTTGTTAATTTCTACCTCCTTTGCTCCAAACAAAGGAGTGTATATATACCCCCGAAACGATGTGAGCAATATAATTCCAGTGCAGACATAGCGAAAAAGATCATGCCGGAAGCTAGTCACGTAATACCTTATGGAGTCCTCTTCCTGTTTTTTTTGTTGTCTACTTTCATTTGTACAAACCATGCTTGCAAGGAGGCAGATCACAACTCTCTTTTGTCATCTTTTGATATATCTTCTTATCGCTTAAATTGGTCTTCCAGTGATTGTTGTCACTGGGAAGGCATCGCTTGTGATGCCGGTGGTAGGGTAACACATGTTTCGTTGCCCTCTAACCGGCTCCAAGGAAGCATTTCTCGCTCTCTTGGAAGCCTCACGCATCTTTCGCACCTCAATCTCTCCCACAATTTGCTTTCCGGTCCTCTGGAAGCTGGACTCTTCTTGTCCTCGAGTCGCCTTGAAATCCTTGATTTGAGCTATAACATTCTGTCCGGAAAATTACCTTTGTTTCTATCATCTAGTTACATTCAAATAGTGGATTTGTCGAACAATCAATTCAATGCTACAATTCCTTCTTCATTCCTCCAGCATGCCTGGAATTTAAGCAGTTTGAATGTCAGCAAAAATCATTTGACAGGCCAAATACCTTCCTCTCTCTGTATTCGTTCCTCTTCGATTAGAGTCTTGGATTTCTCCAACAACGATTTCAATGGTTCAATTCCTCTCGGACTAGGAAATTGTTTGAAATTGGAAACCTTTCGTGCCGGCTTCAATACTCTCTCTGGAACTCTTCCTAGTGATCTCTACAAAGCTCAGGCTCTTCATGAAATTTCGTTACCTTCCAATCTGCTTTTTGGTCACATTAGTGACAACATTGTCAACCTCACCAGCCTCACAATCCTAGAGATCTACTACAATCATTTGAGTGGCACACTTCCTCTCCACATCGGGAAGCTCTCCAAATTAAAACTCATGCTCCTTCATCTCAACAATCTTGAAGGTCATCTGCCCCCATCTTTGATGAATTGCACTAACCTTATCGAACTCAATCTTGGATTCAACCATTTTGATGGAAATATCTCGGAGCTAAATTTTTCCCAACTTGATCAACTTATCAAACTTGATCTCGTGAGTAATCACTTCGCTGGCGCCATGCCAAAAAGCCTTTACTCATGCAAGCATCTGAAAGCAATTCGCCTGAGCGGTAATGATCTAGAGGGACAAATACAACCCGAGATTGTTTCGTTGAAATACCTATCATTCCTCTCGCTTGGTAAAAACAGACTCACCAATGTCACCGGCGCTATACATATATTGATGCGTTTGGAAAGTCTCAGGATGGTCTTACTTTCACATAGTTTTCTAGGTGAAGAACTGCCGGATGGTGATGCAATGATTGGTTCTGGGTTTCAAAATCTCCGCCTTCTTAGCTTATCGGACTGCCAACTTAAGGGTCATATTCCGGTGTGGATGTCAAAGCTCAAGAAACTCAGAGTCCTTTGTTTGTCTTCTAACAGACTCACAGGCTCAATACCTCCTTGGTTGGGAAGTCTTCCTAGTCTTTTCGTCATAAGCTTGGACAACAACTTGCTTTCGGGGGGACTTCCAAAGGAGCTTTTCTCACTTCAAGCTCTTGTATTTGAGAAGCCTTCCGCTCAAACGGATAGTGGTGATGTCGAACTACCTATCTATGCGCGTCCCCAGAATGGATCTGTCTCATCTCTGCAGTACAACTATCTGTCCAACCTGCCGCCAACTATTGGCTTCCGAAATAACAGTCTAAGTGGCAACATTCCCATTGAGATAGGGCGGTTGCAAAACCTTTACGAGCTGGATCTCAGCATCAACAACATCGTTGGCAGCATTCCGGACCAGGTATCTAAGCTCACAAACTTGGAGAGATTAGACCTCTCAAGAAACCATCTATCGGGCGGAATCCCAGCTTCACTATCAAGCCTTCATTTCTTGGCTTCACTTAGTGTTGCATACAATAACCTCCAAGGACGAGTACCGTCAGGCACACAACTCCAAGGCTTTGATGCCACTGCCTATGAGGGCAACTCGGGACTTTGCGGTTCCCCACTTCCAAACAAATGCCAACAAATGAATACAAGTGATAATGCAACTAAGAACATGGAAGATAAACATGACAATGGGAGCGAAATTCCATGGCTTCATATTTCAGTGGCTCTTGGTTTCATTGTCGGATTTTGGGGAGTTTGTGGCCCTCTAGTTTTCAGCACGTCATGGCGATATGCGTATTTTCAATTTCTCTCCAATGTTAAAGATCGCTTCGTGTGCTGATCAAGTATAATTTTTTTCGTGAGAAATAAAGGACTTATTAATAATTTAAAAGGTGATAGGCGCTCAGCAAGGGCCTAACACATATGTGTCTAGGCAGTTTTTTTTTATTTTAATTAAATTTATTATGTAACATATAAATAAATGTCTACTCTACGTAAAAATAAATATACTCGTATTGAGATACATAAATTGCAAAATAAAATGACATATAGATTATAATGTATTAGAACATATTGAAAACATGTTGAACAATCATGTAACGAGTGTCTCAACAAGTCTTTTAAAATTTATAGAAAAAAATAAAAAGCAAAATGAAAGTGATTTATTTTATGTCTAAATGAGGGTCGCGGGTTAGAGGGTGTCTGGACAAGTCTAGGCACCATGCACCCTTTCTTAATTTTCGAATGCTTAGGATTAATCAGGACAGTGTCCAGCTGCTTAGCACCTACACGAGAATTTTTGGAATAGTGCTTATTAACCACATTGCTGCTGCATACAAGAAATCTAACAACTGAGTAAAACAGAAGGGGAATTAAAGTCGTAGGGATGGCTAAACATGCATCCAACTTTCCTAACTAAATTCATACGCAAATGCCTTGGAATTTCGTCAGGATAGAATACTGAAACTTTTGAGCAGAAGCACTTGTAAATTCACTTGCAGGTTGCGATTTATTTTCTCAAGAATTTAACCATTCTTGTTGGAAAATGATCCTCGCCGGATTCTTTTCCTAGGGATCATAGGAATCCCGTGATCCGGACCATCCATCGTACATCGTACCGATCAGAAATCATTTTAAATTTTAAAATTAAATATAAATAGTACTTAACGAAAACTGACAGCATTATGTACGATGGACGGTCTCGTTCCTTTTCCATTCTTGTTGACCGAGTTTCCTGTAATCTACCTTATAATTTTGCCTAGCTCCGTCATTGTAATCCTCCGGATATCATTATTTATTTATTTATTATTATTACTATTTTATTTAAGGAAAACTAATGAAAATGGCTTGAAAACTTTGAGTTTTAATGATAAGGACAAAATAAAGGGTAAAGTGAATAGTACCAGGATTGATTTTTTAGTGTAAAAATGTGGTTTTTCGTTAAAGTGAACAGTACCGGGTGCTTTTCGTTAAAGTTCCCTTTTATTTATTAATGCCATTGACTTCTCCTTTTCATGGGCAGTGATGAAATAATTGGAATCTTTTAAGGCCCAATTAGGTTTGGGCTTGGTTTAGGCTGAAAGTTTTTAAGTATTGGACCAAAAATAAAGTTGTAGAGAAAGCCTGAATTTTTTTATTTTTTATTTTTTTGTGAACAAACGATATTATCTACACTAAAAATAGAGGTGGGCTCAGCCTCATAATGGGTTAGTAGACTTCTCGCTTACAAGTGAAGAGGAATATCACTTGACCGTAACACTAAGCGGCAACAAACTTGAATTTTTAACATCTTTTTCATGTAGCGATTTTCTTGCCAAACTATCAACCATCATCCGAAGACATGTATGAACAACTCTTATTCTTGATAATATAACATATTAGACAAATTTATACAAAAGTAAAAGTAGTAGAAGTAGTGTTTCAAATTTGGGTATCGGGAGAAATATCGATATGTAAATTTGTGGGAATATCAATGCATATATCAATATCAGTTGCGTTCAATATCAATATCCGACCATTTGGCAAGGAAATTGTTAATGTTATATGATTTGTATTATCTTTCTATGTCTTTTTTCTTTTAAATAATAGCATTACTGGATTAAATTGTTATATGTTAAGAGAGAAGAAGATCGAACTTGCACGAGAGTGCATGAGTATTATTATTTTCCGTCATATTGCAGCATCATTTGCATTTGCATTTGTATTATCTTTCTCAATATATTTATTTTGTATTATCTTAATTTCTTCCTTTGCTTTCAGGTGTTTTGGACCCCGCTTATTTCTTATTGCAATTACACAAAAGTCCTCAATAACGGGTGTTAATGGGTGGTTAACGAGTTTTGCGGGTTCACCCAAAATGACCCGTTATGTAATGGGTGATTAACGGGTTGACCCGTTAACCACCTGACCTGTTTATCACCCATCCGAATACTAATTTTAATTGGTCGGGTTGAAAATGCCAGGTCTAGTTTTTAGGTGTTTTGGACCCAGCTTATTTCCTATTGCAACAAAAAAGCCCACTCTAAACAAACAAGAACAATATTGAAACTAGAACAAAAAAGGTCCTCACTAATGATGCTACTCATCAGGATCTGTATATGCAAAATCAGATACCCCAAAACATTCTACAAGTTCACAGCACATCTATCTCTGTCTCTCCCTATCCCTCTCTAGTAATTCTTTTGACCGCTCTTGGGTAAAAAGGTTAAAAAAGGACTGTAAAAACCTTTCATTAGCAACAAAACAAGACCAGAAATTAACCCAAACCATGCCAAAAATAATTTACAGCTACAACAATGGCCGCATTCACCTCCTTGTACGCTTTCTCCGCCTCCCTGCACTCCCCACCTGATCAGCCTCCCCATTCTCTCTCCCTCTCTTCCTACTCCCCGCTTCTGCCGCCACAGTCTCCGGCCTCTTCGGTGGCCTCCTGACCCCTCTCCTTTTCCTCCCATTGCTCTCCTGACACCTTCTTCCCCCTCCCCTCCCTCCCCCGCTTCCTGTTGAACTCCGCGTCACCCTCTCATTCCTCTCAACCTCCGGCTTCTTCCTACCCCTTGTCGTCGGCTTCTTCTTCTTCTTCTTCTTCTCGTCCCCGCTCTCATCGCTATCATCCTCAGAACCATCCGATGTCTCCTTCTTCACTTCAGTGCTCGGTGAGTTCTGCTTCATTCGCTTCAAGAACCTCGCTGCGCCTTGCTTCTTCCTCCTGTTTTCTTTCTTCTCCTTCTCCGCTTCCAACGCGTCTAAACCGTCATGCGAACGGAGTTCATTGACGCCATACTCGTGCGGCTTCGTCGGCTTCGCTGCACTCCTGCCCCTCGTGCTTGTCCCTCTCCGCCCGCCTCTTTCTTGTGTCCTCCTCCTCCTAATCCCCTTGTCCTCAACCTTCACAGATGCAGCACCATCCGTCTTCTTCTCATTCGCCACCTTTGCTTTCTCACCGCCTTCTGATAGTGCATTGACAGAACCACGCTTTCCACAAACAACAATGGAAGACTTGGTGGGTTTCTCGGAGACATCGGGCTCGATCTTGGGAGCTTTGGTTTTGATCTTGGGCACGTTAGATGTTACTGTTCTGGTCGCGGGTTGTGGGTTCGGGAGCTGGTCGTTCATTTCCTTTAGCACAATGGAGCGGAGCTCTCGAGCTGCGTTGTGCTCCGGAGAGTTATTGCGGAAGACGATGGCGTTGTTGAATAGGAGGAGGAGGTCGCGGAAGAACATGTGGATGCAATCCTCTGTGTAGATGCAATCCTTGACCTCCAGTCCAATTGATAGAGCGGTTTTCTCCCTGTAAATTAACATTGCTACGCTGTCCAAATTACAACTCCTGTTCCTTCAATTCAACAGTCTAAAAGGCTCTCTGCCCCCATCTTTGATGAACTGCACAAACCTTATCAAACTGAATCACGGTATCAACCTTTTCAAAGGAAGCATCTCCACACTTAACTTCTCCAATCTTACTGAGCAAACCAATACTTGATCTTGGTCATAACTCTACTTCACCGGTTTCTTGCCAACTAGTCTCTGCTCATGCAAGTCCCTAAAAGCAATTCAAGTGAGCAAAAACAATCTAGAGGGACAGATACAGCCCGAGATTCTTTCACTCGAATCCTTGTCCTTCCTCTCTCTCAGCTCCAGCCGATTGACAAATATCACAGGGGCAATGAAGATACTAATGGTGCTGCAAAAGTCTCAAGGTACTCCTCCTTTCGACAAGTTTTTATCTGGGAGAGAAAATTCCAAGTGATGAAGCAATGGCTAATTTCAATGCGTTCCAAAATCTTCAAATGCTGGATTTGAGTAGCTGTGAGCTCAACGGTGAAATACCTCAATGATTATCGAAGCTCAGGAAGCTAGGGGTCTTGATGTTGAGTTTTAACAGGATCACCCAGTCGATTCCTAGTTGGTTGGGGGCTCTTCCGAGGCTCCTTGTTTTAGCATCAGGAGGCAATCGAATTTCGGGTGAATTTCCAAAGGAACTCTGTACACTTCCCATGTTGTTATCCGAAGAAACTGCTCCTCAAGTAGACGGTGATGTTCTCGAACTGCCTATCTACATCTCGACCAACGCAACATTCTGCAGTACAAGTTGTCTTACTTTCCTCACGTTATCGACGTGAAGGACAACAACATTACTGGGAAATTTTCCAACAGTGGCCAGCTTCAGCTCCTACAAATGCTGCAGCTGTTTGGGTTGAAAGTCGGAAGTTGTTGAACGAATCCCAACACGAGCAGAAGCCGAAAATCAGAGAGCTCCAACTTTCGCAAGAGGAGGGCGGTTCAGGAAATGAGTTACAGTGGCACCTAATCCTGCAAATTGGCCATTGTTGGAAACATGAAAAAAACACGCAAAAGAAAACGGTTCAGGAATTTCATCAAACAGTTCATGTGCAATGTCTTATCAGAAAGTTTAAAATTGCAATTATCTTGTGAGCGTAAGATAGCACATAAAGGAAGAAACATGTAAATGCAGCTTCATCGTCTACAATTTGATGATGTTTCGAGGTTATGTCGAAAGAGGTTTTTTTTAGCAATGATTGGATTAGCTTCAAGAATTAAGTTGATTGGATTAGCTTCATCGTCTACAATTTGGCTCTGTTTTTGTTCACCTTTTTAGCGATGATTGGATTAGCTTCAAGGATTAAGTTGGGTCAGTTTGACTTGGATTAAGAAGTAGAAGAATTGTGAAACGTTTTATGCATTTGGAGATGGGGCTGCATAAGCATGCGCATTTCTTCTGTTTTATATAAACAAGCCCTTCATTCAAAGTGATTTTTTTTTTTTTAAATGGGAACTAGTTTTTGGGCTCATTCACATCGAACTTAACAATTCAAATCATATATTTTTTCAACTAAGATCATCCCTGAAAAATGCCAAAGCGAAAATGTCCTAAGAAATATTAAAATTTTATCATGACAATCAAATTGGCAAATGGTTTCAGATAATTGTTTTTGTTTTGTTTGTTTTTTTTTTTTTTTTTGCAACGATAATTTATAAATGAAGACTAAAAAAGACAGTTTGAATCGTTAAAAATCGATGTAGAGTAATACCCCCAACTAGTCTCCATTTAAAAAAAAAATAAGGCTTTTATTTTCTGTTTTAGCCACTTGGGTTTTAAATTGACTGTTTCTACTGTGATTCGTATCATATCATGGTGATTTGAATAAAGCATCTTACCCAAGAAAAAAAAAACAAAACAAAATGCTCCTTTAATTTCCTTTGATCATGACTTAAGTAAACCATTGAGTCCAATCTGCTAAGAAGAACAAAATCAACTTCGATAAGTTGGCACGTCAATGTCCAAAATTTCAAGCATTCTTTGTGATGATGATTATACTTGGCAATTTCGAAGTCAAGACACAGTAAAAAATATATATAGTAGTGAAATAGGTCACGCATGATAAATTTATCCTACTATATATTAAGTAATTATTGCACTTAATTGTATCATTCATTTTTATACAAGCGATATTTAAAGAAAAAATCTAAAACATAACCTTGCATGCTGTTAAATGATGGAGAATTCACTGATAAATAAACTAATTAATGATCATCTCACTTCTACTTATTCTTAACAATATAATTATTTATCTGTTAGTTGATAACAATCAATAGAATTTCCTTAAGTTGATTGCATGTAAAAAATTGTAAGTGATTAAAACTGTTTCTACTGTCTGTTCAAGGCACTTTTATCAAACAACCATTTTAAAGTGCTTTAAACTCTTCCAAAAGCACGAGTCCAAAGTCAATGTAAACCTTCTAATACGTTGCCAACCCATGATTAGACCCTCCATTAGTGACGTTCCATTTCAGTTATATATGGCGTGGTTACGAAACCGGACCGGAATGGGAAGGCACTTTTCTCAAAGCTTTTACCAAGCTTTTGAGGAATCAGAAAATAGGTGAGTCAAGGTTCACCTAAAATTAGTAATTAAATTTCTAAATTATTCATAATTGGATTACTTAGATGAAGATAATATTTGGACTCCGGGATGAAAGCTCCATCCGAACAAACTTTTCTACTTGAAATACCCACTCATTTTTTACTTATAAGCTCAAGTGATTAAAAACATTTACCATTGCACTTGAGTCCGAGATTCGATTATCCTCTTCTTCACTATTGCTTCTATCCAAAAAGGAAAGAAAAAAATTGTAATCTGAACGCATTTGGCCACTTTGAAGTCAGTGTAAGTGACTCTTTGAAGTCTTTTATTTGCTGTTTACTCCTGAAGCCTAAAGTCAAACCAAACCACTTCAAATCCATATACTAATACATAAGAGATCTTTACACGATTGAAGAATACGTTGCTGCCAAGTTGCCAACCCGTGATTAGACCCTCCATTAGTGACGTCCCGTGTTCTGCAGGTTTGTTTCTTTTCCATATAAGTGGAAAGCAAAGACTTCAAAACTCAAACATCGCTCACAAGAATTCAAACCATCACCTAATTACCTTCTTCCCTTTGTTAATTTCTACCTCCTTTGCTCCAAACAAAGGAGTGTATATATACCCCCGAAACGATGTGAGCAATATAATTCCAGTGCAGACATAGCGAAAAACATCATGCCGGAAGCTAGTCATGTAATACCTTATGGAGTCCTCTTCCTGTTTTTTTTGTTGTCTACTTTCATTTCTACAAACCATGCTTGCAAGGAGGCAGATCACAACTCTCTTTTGTCATCTTTTGATATATCTTCTTCTCGTTTAAATTGGTCTTCCAGTGATTGTTGTCACTGGGAAGGCATCGCTTGTGGTGCCGATGGTAGGGTAACACATGTTTCGTTGCCCTCTAAGTGGCTCCAAGGAAGCGTTTCTCGCTCCCTTGGAAGCCTCACGCACCTTTCGCACCTCAATCTCTCCCACAATCTGCTTTCCGGTCCTCTGGAAACTGGACTCTTCTTGTCCTCGAGTCGCCTTGAAATCCTTGATTTGAGCTATAACCTTCTCTCTGGAGAATTACCTTTGTTTCTATCATCTAGTTACATTCAAATAGTGGATTTGTCGAACAATCAATTCAATGCTACAATTCCTTCTTCATTCCTCCACCATGCCTGGAATTTGAGCAGTTTGAATGTCAGCAAAAATCATTTTACAGGCCAAATACCTTCCTCTATCTGTCTTCGTTCCTCTTCGATTAGAGTCCTGGATTTCTCCAACAATGATTTCAATGGTTCAATTCCTCTCGGACTAGGAAATTGTTCGAAATTGGAAACCTTTCGTGCGGGCTTCAATACTCTCTCTGGAACTCTTCCTAGTGATCTCTACAAAGCTCAGGCTCTTCATGAAATTTCGTTACCTTCCAATCAGCTTTTCGGTCACATTAGTGACAACATTGTCAACCTCACCAGCCTCACAATCCTAGAGATCTACTTCAATCATTTGAGTGGCGCACTTCCTCTCCACATCGGGAAGCTCTCCAAATTAAAACTCATGCTTCTTCATCTCAACAATCTGGAAGGTCCTCTGCCCCCATCTTTGATGAATTGCACAAACCTTATCGAACTCAATCTTGGATTCAACCGTTTGGATGGAAATATCTCGGAGCTAAGTTTTTCCAAACTTGATCAACTTATCAAACTTGATCTCGTGAGTAATCGCTTCTCCGGCGCAATGCCAAAAAGCCTTTACTCATGCAAGTATCTAAAAGCAGTTCGTCTGAGCGGTAATGATCTAGAGGGACAAATACAACCCGAGATTGTTTCGTTGAAATACCTATCCTTCCTCTCGCTTGCTAGGAACAGACTCACCAATGTCACCGGCGCTATACATATATTGATGCGTTTGGAAAGTCTCAGGGTGGTTGTGCTTTCAAATAGTTTTCTAGGTGAAGAACTGTCGGATGGTGATGCAATGATTGGTTCTGGGTTTCAAAATCTCCGCCTTTTTAGCTTAACGAACTGTCAACTTAGAGGTCATATTCCAGTGTGGATGTCAAAGCTCAAGAAACTCAAAGTCCTTGGTTTGTCTTCTAACAAACTCACAGGCTCAATACCTCCTTGGTTGGGAAGTCTTCCTAGTCTTTTCTTCATAAACTTGGCCAACAACTCGCTTTCAGGGGGACTTCCAAAGGAGCTTTTCTCACTACAAGCTCTTGTATCCGAGAAGCCTTCCGGTCAAACAGATAGTGGTGATGTTGAACTACCTGTCTACGTGCAGCGCACGAATGAAACTGTCGCAGATCTGCAGTACAACTATCTGTCCAACTTGCCGCCAACTATTTGCATTCAAAATAACAGTCTAAGTGGTAACATTCCCATTGAGATAGGCCGGTTGCAAAACCTTCAGGAGCTGGATCTCAGCATGAACAACATCGTTGGCAGCATTCCGGACCAGGTATCTAAGCTCACAAACTTGGAGAGATTAGACCTCTCAAGAAACCATCTGTCGGGTGGAATCCCAGCTTCACTGTCAAGCCTTAATTTCTTGGCTTCACTTAGTGTTGCATACAATAACCTCCAAGGACAAGTGCCGTTAGGCACACAGCTCCAAGGCTTTGATGCCACTGCCTATGAGGGCAACCCGGGACTTTGCGGTTCCCCGCTTCCAAACAAATGCCAACAGATGAATACAAGTGATAATGCAACTAAGAACAAGGAAGATGAACATGACAATGGGAACGAAATTCCATGGCTTCATATTTCAGTGGCTTTTGGTTTCATTGTAGGATTTTGGGGAGTTTGTGGCCCTCTAGTTTTCAGCACGCCATGGCGATATGCGTATTTCCAATTTCTCTCCAATGTTAAAGATCGTTTTGTGTGCTATCAAGTGTAATTTTTTCCGTGAGAAATAAAGGTCTTATTAATAATTTAAAAGGTGATAGACGCTAGTCGGGCGCTGAGCAAGGGCCTAACACGTAGGTGTCTAGGCATTATTTTTTAATTAAATTTATTATGTAACATATAAATAAATGTCTACTTTACGTAAAAATAAATATACTTGTATTGAGATATATAAATTGCAAAATAAAATGACATATAAATTATAAAGTATTAGAACATATTGAAAACATGTTAAACAATCATGTAATGAGTGTCACAACAAGTTTCGTAAAATTTATCAAAAAAAATAAAAGCAAAATGAAAGTGATCTATTTTCTGTGTAAATGAGAGTAGCGAGTTAGAGGGTGTCTGGACAAGTCTGGGCACCAGACACTATTAATTTTCAAATGTCTAAGATTAATCGGGGTAGTGTCCAGCCGCTTAGCACCTATGCGAGAATTTTTAGAATAGTGCTTATTGACCACATTGCTGCTGCATACAAGAAATCTGACAACTGAGTAAAAACAGAAGGGGAATTAAAGTCGTAGGGATGGCTAAACATGCATCCAACTTTCCTAACTAAATTCATACGCAAATGCCTTGGAATTTCGTAAGGATAGAATACTGAAACTTTTGAGCAGTTGGAAATTCACTTGCAGGCTGTGATTTAATTTCTCAAGAATTTAACCATTCTTGTTGACCAAGTTTTATAATTTTGCCTAGCTCCGTCACTGTAATCATCCGGATATCATTGCTTATTTATTTATTATTATTACTATTTTATTTATTAATGCCATTGACTTCTCTTTTTCATGGGCAGTGATGAAATAATTGCAATCTTTTAAGGCCCAATTACGTTTGGGTTTGGTTTAGGCTGAAAGTTATTAAGTATTGGACCAAAAATAAAGTTGTAGAACAAGCCTGATTTTTTATTTTATTTTATTTTTTATGAACAAACGATATTATCTATACTAAGAATAGAGATGAGCTCAGCCACACAATGGGTTAAGAGACCTCTTACTCACAAGTGAAAATGAATACCACTTGATTGTAATACTAAATGCCAACAAACCTGAATTTTTAACATCTTTTTCATGTAACAGTTTTCTTGCCAAACTATCAACCATCATCCAAAGACATGTATGAACAACTCTTATTCTTGATAACATAACATATCAGACAAATTTATACAAAAGTAAAAGTAGTAGAAGCAGTGTTTCAAATATGGGTTTCGGGAGAAATATCGATATGTAAATTTGTGGGAATTGATATGCATATATAAATATCAGTTGCGTTCAATATCAATATCCGACCATTTGGCAAGGAAATTGTTAATATTATATGATTTGTATTATCTTTCTATGTCTTTTTTCTTTTAAATAATAGCGTTACTGGATTAAATTGTTAAATGTTAAGAGAGAAGAAGATCGAGCTTGCACGAGAGTGCATGAGTATTATTATTTTCCGTCATATTGCAGCGTCATCTGCATTTGTATTATCTTTCTCAATATATTTATTTCGTATTATCTTAATTTCTTCCTTTGTTTTCAGGTGTTTTGGACCACTCTAAACAAACAAAAAAGCCCACTCTAAACAAACAAGAACAATATTGAAACTAGAACAAAAAAGGTCCTCACTGATGATGCTACTCATCAGGATCTGTATATGCAAAAAGAGATGCCCCAAAACATTCTACAACTTCACAGCACATCTATCTCTGTCTCTCCCTATCCCTCTCTAGTAATTCTTTTGACCGCTCTTCGGTAAAAAGGTAAAAAAAAAGACTGTAAAAACCTAGCATTAGCAACAAAACAAGACCAGAAATTAACCCAAACCATGCCAAAATTAATTTACAGCTTACAACAATGGCCGCATTCACCTCCTTGTACGCTTTCTCCGCCTCCCTGCACTCCCCACCTGATCAGCCTCCCCATTCTCTCTCCCTCTCTTCCTACTCCCTGCTTCTGCCGCCGCAGTCTCCGGCCTCTTCGGTGGCCTCCCGACCCCTCTCCTTCCCCTCCCATTGCTCTCCTGACACCTTCTTCCCCCTCCCCTCCCTCCCCCGCTTCCCGTTGAACTCCGCGTCACCCTCTCATTCCTCTCAACCTCCGGCTTCTTCCTACCCCTTGTCGTCGGCTTCTTCTTCTTCTTCTTCTTCTCGTCCTCGCTCTCATCGCTATCATCCTCAGAACCATCCGATGCCTCCTTCTTCACTTCAGTGCTCGGCGAGTTCTGCTTCATTCGCTTCAAGAACCTCGCTGCGCCTTGCTTCTTCCTCCTGTTTTCTTTCTTCTCCTTCTCCGCTTCCAACGCCTCTAAACCGTCATGCGAACTGAGTTCATTGACGCCATACTCGTGCGGCTTCGTCGGTTTCGCTGCACTCCTGCCCCTCGTGCTTGTCCCTCTCCGCCCGCCTCTTTCTTGTGTCCTCCTCCTCCTAATCCCCTTGTCCTCAACCTTCACAGATGCAGCACCATCCGTCTTCTTCTCATTCGCCACCTTTGCTTTCTCACCGCCTTCTGATAGTGCATTGACAGAACCACGCTTTCCACAAACAACAATGGAAGACTTGGTGGGTTTGTCGAAGACATCGGGCTCGATCTTGGGAGCTTTGGTTTCGATCTTGGGCACGTTGGATGTTACTGTTCCGGTCGCGGGTTGTGGGTTCGGGAGCTGGTCGTTCATTTCCTTTAGCACAATGGAGCGGAGCTCCTGAGCTGCGTTGTGCTCCGGAGAGTTCTTGCGGAAGAAGACGACGGCGTTGTTGAAGAGGAGGAGGAGGTCGCGGAAGAACATGAGGATGCAATCCTCTGTGTAGAGGCCTTTGTTAAGCTTGGATTGAATCACATGCAGGTCCATGTGTTGCCGAATCAAACTTTTGTACCTTTCTGATTCCTGCACAAATATTTTAGGGTTTCTTTAATTAGAAGTTGTACTCATAACATTTTTATTAGAGCAAACTAGACACCAAATAAAATAAAATAAAGTAATTTTGCTCTCACCAAATCACTTTTTCATTAATAGTTTTAAATTTCGAAATTTCCATAATAAATTAATTAAATCACACTCGTTTAACGGTAATTAAATATCAATTTTGAAAACAAAAATAGGAAAAAGTTTGTTTGCCCGCTACTTCTTTTTCCTAACTTTTTCTCTTAATTTTCCAGTAAAAACTACTCCACACGCGTAACGTAATTGAAATATAAATTTCCAATTGATACTTGGTAGTCAAATAAAAACCAGAAATTTGAGTTTTAAAATATTTTATTCTAAACTAGCTTAACTCATGGAAAAGAGAACTAAATATTTACTAAAGAAAATCGAGCATATAATTCTAACCAACTGGTCTGAACTACATCTTTATATCTCTATATAAAGAATATGTGAAAAGTAAAAATAAATATTATTCTTTCAATTTTCGATCGTCAAATCGAATAAACTGAAGAAAAAAAATCAATAACAAAAAATTAGCAAGAATATATTAGAAATACAAATGGATGTGTGCTAGAGATACAAATGGTCGTGTAAGTATCCTTTGGCTATACGGAAGGGTACCCTGAGTAGTTTTCTAGGTTTTTTTATTTATTTATTGGTTAAAAAAGTGAAGGCACGAGACCCGCTAGTGCCCATCACCCGCATTTTTGTGCTTCAGGTAGTTGTACGTTACACGTGTAACATTTCACACGTCGGGCCTACGTCCACTTCGGCGGAGTTTTTTATGTTTTATTTTTGTTTTTATAATAAGTACGGATCAGTTGGGATTGGAAGGAAAAGTTCCTGTGTGTAAGCGCTAATGCACGGGACTAAGGTACACAGGATAAACCCCATCGTTCATAAATTAAACTATCATCGTGTTTTATTAGCATGAGACGCAATAATATCCAACGTCATAATTTTTCCTTTCTAAAATAATTTAAAGTTTGCATATGATATTTTATTGTAATGACGGAAATAATCATACTTGTGCATTCTAGCAGGAATTTGATCTTATCGATCCTCTTTCTTTTAATAATTTAACTCATTAACATTATCTTTATGTTATGTCCTTGTATTATTAGTATATAATAAAACAGTGAACCTATGTCATACAAGTTGCTTTAGCTCTAAGACTTGTTATTACCTCTAAACCTAATGAAAATATAAAATACCTAAGAAAAAAACAATAAAATGAAAAATAACTTTGGAAATTGGAAAGAAAATTAAAGCTAATAAACAAGGTCAAAGAAACTAACACGTCCTCATTGGTACTTTCGTAACGCTTCCTTTGAGTCGGACCATTTGATGGGTTTAATAATCTCTAAATCTAGGTTGGGTCAATTGATCGGCTTATATCACCATTTTTATACATGCAATATAAATTTTACGTAAATTTAATTGTTTAAAAATTTACTAGCATTTTGCCACACGCATTTGTTAGTTCTTTTTTATTGTTTTACTTTTCTATTTGTTGTTTTAGTTTTACTTATTTTGATATTGTTGTTTTTTATTAGAATATATTTTGAAAAATAATGAACTTACTAGCCACCCTACATAGGAGAAGGACAATTTGCGTATCATGAAAACTTCACTTTTTTTGCCTTTTCTTTTTATATATAGATAGACAATAGCCTCTTGTCACATGCTTATATATTTATAAATAACCCTTTTTTACTAAAAAAAATTTTAAAAAATTATTTTTTTTATTTGTATATTTTTTATTAAAAAACTATTTAAAAATAAATTGGAAGTCAACCAAAAACTACCAACTATAGGTTTTTTGTTTTTATTATTTTTTTCTAAGGTTTTAAATTTTAAAATTATTAAAAATAAAAATGTGTTGAGTTACTTCAACTTTTTTAATTCAATCGTAATTTTTTACATTGTTGGGAAACAATTTATGATATTTTAAATGTTTCACCACTTTTAGCTGCTCTCTTTATATATAGATTGAATTTCTACATAGAAAACTTACCGTTAATTTACCAAACTACTTAGAATACGTATCATTAATAAACTAGAGTAGTTTAGACCATACATTTAACCAAAAACAATAATCCTCTAAATCCTAATTTTAAACTACTTACTGGACCCCACCGCCCAAGCATATGGTTGTAACTTGTAACCCTTCATCAAAACCTTGACTCAGTTTTCGTCCTCTCCGTAACGCTCATGCGCTGCACGCTAGCTACCATCCTCATCATTCTCAATGTACCGTTTCAAACTGCCTCGATCTTATTTCCCTCCGGATTCTTTCTTATTAATCTACCAAGTTCGGAAATCTAAACTATTAAAATTTGATTCAACAGTTACAAACAGATGTCCACTTTAAAGCTATAATAACTTTAATTATTGGATTAAATTTTAATGATCTGAATTCTCAAATTTCGTAGATTGAGGAAGGAATCCAGAGAGGATCTCTTTCCCCAAAATACCCCCATTTTACTCCCTCATATGACCATAACACCTTGACATCGTGACGTGTAATGTTCTAACTGGTCCACACCCAAACATCTAAATCTAATCTCGGACCATGAATTAGTACCTCCATTTTCCATCAGTTCAGAAGAACTCTTTTTCCCCATCATATTTTTCAAATCTTAATTATTTTTCCAGATTTTTAAATGTTTTTTTGGGTAATTTATTTAATTTAGATTTTTCCACATTAAGATACAAAATTAAAATTATATACGTTAAAATTTGTTTTAGGAATATTTGTCAATACCTGACTCCGAAGCCGCCGCTCGAATACGGAGCCGAGCCGATGAGAGCGGATGATCTTGAGGACCTTCATCAACGGCTCAGATTTAACCAGCTTGAGCTGCTTAACCCCTTTGCTGGTGGCGGGAGATACTTCGTCACCCTCGGCCTCTTCGCCGCTGCTGCTCCTACTCCTACTCCTGCTCCCTCCTCCTCCCTCCCCTCCTCTGCCACGACGTCGTTTCCTCTTCGACAAGCTCGCCGAGCTCTGCACGTCGCTGTTCTGCTGCCTCGACGCCGCCGCGCCACCACCTCCTCTTTTTCCCTCCCGCTTCGACTCGCCACCCGATTCCCACAACTCGCTCGACTCGCCGAGCCGACTCGCCTTCGCCGTATCATCGACGCCTTTTTTGTTGTTGTTTTGATTGTCTTCGTCGTCATCGTCTGCTACTTTACCGTTAACAGAGCAATCGCGATCCGGTTCGGACCGGATTTTGACCCGAATCGGATCTGGTTCGTTTCCGTCCGTTCTGGGCTCCTCCTCCTGCTCCCCCTCCGCCAATTTCTCCGCCGCGCCGTTTCCTTTCGCATCGCCTCTTTGGCTCGTCGAATTGGACTCGTTGAAGGATCGGTTCTCGCGCTCGTCGGAATTGAAGTCCGAGCCGAAGTCTTCGCCGGAGTACATTTTTTCGGCGAGGTTCTCCGGCGAACCATCCCGCTGATCCTCTCCGCGGCGTTTGAGATCTTTGCTCGGACGGTTGGCCCCGGCATCCTCCTTCAAGCTCCGCTCCCTCTCCTCCACCAACCTCTTCACCTTCAACTCCAACGACCTGTAAAAAACCACGCACAGAGAAGACACACACTCTCAGATCTCAAACCATTAAAACGACAACACCTCACACTCAGATCTCTCGCAAGGGACGCGAAATTTACACGATCGAAACGTCGCGACGGCGGACCTCGCGTCGTAGCTCCTCAACTCGCAGCCTCCGCAGCTCGTCAACCATCGCGCCCAGGCTCCCCGACGAACTGTCGTCGTCGTCGTCTTCCGATACGAACCGTCGCTTGATGTCCGCGAACTTGTCCCTACAGTTGTCAGCACTGAGACGCGTCGTCGCGGTGGGGGAGCAGCGGCTCCCGACCTCCAAGGCGACAGAGTCCCAACTCTGGGCGCCGTGGCGGTTCACGGCGCAAACTAGCAAGAGCTCCTCTAACGTCCCCCATGGTTGCGCGCTCGTTCCGCGTTCCCTAGCCATGTTCCTCTCATATCACCATTTTTTTTTTTTTTTAAATTAGGGTTTTTGGTTTTATACCAATTGGAAAAACAAAATCTCGGAGAAAAAATTTTGACAGTGGATGATGGATGATGATGATGATGATGATGATGATGAATGTATGGATTTATTACGTTTGTTCGTTCGCTTTTATATTTTCAACGAAGTGAACCTTTGTTTTTTTTTTTTTTTTCGTGGGGGTGGGAGGCTTTGTAAAGTTCGCGTAGCCTCCCTCTCTCTCGCTCCACCACCTTGGGCCTAGACTTATACGAATACTTTGGGTTTTGCTTGTTTACATTTCAAATTCCGAAATTACCCTTTGGACATTCTTTCCTTCAAGTCATGGCTATGGTGCTAGTGAAATTTATGTCCTACGATACGATCATGTGAATCGATAATCTCAACTGCGATTGTTGAGGTCAAGGTTAAATTGATGTTGGACAAAGAAAAGGTAAGATGGTCGGTTATGATCTGGTGTACGGTTTAGGTACCGGCTTAGAGAATTAAGAAGGGTTTGGCAGAAATGTTGGAAAGTCAGATCATTTATAACTTCACTGAACTTGCATAGCGCGCCAATAATCGGAAGAGCTAATACGTCATGGTATGTAAACGGCTATTAAGAACAAGATTTGTCAAAGATGAATGTAGATAACAACGTATCCTAGAGATTTTGGAACTGTGATGGAAAACGACAAATCGCAATGATTTTGGAATGATGATCATAAACGACAAATCTTGAAGATTATGGTATAACGATGAGAATATGAATGAAACCTTGAGATTTTGGAAGTTAGCGGATGCCAAATATAGCCTAGAACAAGATTCTAGCTAGGTTTACGAAGTAACTTCTATATAAATGAAGTTTTAGTTAGCAATAATTGATATTTAAACTTCATTAGAAGTTATCTCAAGTTAGGGATTTGATTTTCTGTTAACTACAATGTTGATATCGTGTTGTGTTATTTTTTGCTGTAAGGATCTCTACCTAAAGTCTTCAATTAAGAGCGCATTTACGCAAGGGTAATGGGAATAAAAAAAAAGAATTGAATTCCGATTACGGATTACTCCGGTGTTTACTAAATACTGGGGAATCAATAGTGTGGTGGACCCCAACCGAAACAAGGAATGCAATTCCTAAAATTGGAGGATTGGGATTCCCTACATAAATGAGGTATTTTGAATTCCAGGAGGGTGAGGGAATCAAGAATGCATTTTTTTCTTCCTATTATGCCCTCAGTCACATTATGCACAACTCCATGCATATGCTAAAGAGAAAAAACTACAATTTGAGCTATAAAATTTAAATATTAAATTAAATACTTAAATATATAAAAATAAATAAACAAAAGCACTTTAGTGTGTCTATGGAATAAAAAAAGCAATTTAATTTTTGTTCTTACTATTATATATTATATCAAATTTTATTAAAAAAAGTATATAAAATATTTGATTTGGGACAAGGGCATTTTAGTAATCATACTGGTTTATATTCCGATTATGCTGAATTAGTAAACAGCTTTATGGAATCAGTGTCATTTCTATTCCGATTCCAGAACTCTAAGTAAACAGCTTCAACATGAGTCTGATTTTGACTTGTCCTCATTCCAACTCCTCTTCAATTCAATTTCTCCTATTTTCATTACGGTTATGTAAACGCGCCATAAGGTTTTTACGTGATAGGTGTTGTTGATGCACCATTCCTATATGAAACTGATTGCCTTTTGATAAAATTAAAAATAAAAGTAAGCATGAGCCAATGTTTATAATTTAATTGCTTAAAAATAATACCAGTAATACACATAAATTTCTATTTTAGTATTACAAACTAGGGGCAGGCAAATGGGACATGGACCCACGGGAAAGGATGGGTCCATGCAATTTGGCCGGGTCCATAATTTCTGAACTCAAAATGGGGCGGGCGGGTCTAAAAATTTGAGGAAACCGGGGGCCCACATATACCACGGTCAGTCTCTCTCAATTCTTCTCGACTCTCAAACCCAAATTCGTTTGGGGCAGTCATTAGAATCGCAACCTTTCCTTGAATGTTAAAAAAATAATAGTACTATCGTAATCCAATTAAAAATTAAGGGTAATTTAGTAATCAAAATTTAGTAAACTAGTAGTAATTTAGGACAATATTAAGGGTATTATAGTAATTAACCTATAATCTTATCCACTCACACGCTTTTCATTTTACTTTGCATTACCTTATGTATGGTTAACAAATGTCAAAATTTTCTAGTGATTCATTGTATACAGTTATTTGAAATTTATTACACATTACTGAATTGATCCGTTTCATGTCCACAATAGTATAACTACATTAATTGGATGCTACTACAATATCATAATTATATTACTTCCTTAATAAGTACATTTTTAAGTAAATTTTATAATACTTGGTAATTCTTGGTGATTTATATTGCTAGGATTCCTTGACCTTGAGACATTGTTAGTATTTTTTTTCTTAGGCTCTTAACCATGTTTAAAAAAAAATGACAAATTTACACTGTACAAATTATAAAACACTCATTTTCAACTAAAATCTTATGAAATTACTAGTTTAACCCTTTAATTAGAACTGCACATAAATAAGAAATATAGGCAGAAATGTAATTCTACACAACCAAAATTTGGCTTTTTTAAGCCCCATCTACATGTAATTCTAACAAAAACTAAATAAAATAAAATAAAAAATAAAGCTCTCTCCCCACTCTCACATTCTCTATCACTCTCTTCCTCTCTCCTTCTACTTCAAAAATAAAAAAAATAAAAAATTCACACACTTTGTGTGTGCCTATAGGCTAGTATCTAATGAAGTTTGGTTATTTTAGATGCAATAAGACTAAGAGAAGGAAATGGCATTTAAACAAAAAAGTAAAATATTGGTTACATGCGGGTTAAAATGTATTTTTATGTTAGTATATCTCGAAACTAATTGTTTTGGACTTTTCGAGTTACTCGAGTTAATATAACTTTATATAGGTGGTCGGCTTTAGCACTCGACAACATCTTCCTGTAAAGCCCTTGGGGTTTCCTTATTTACATTTCAAATTATGAAATTACCCTTTGGAATTCTTTATTTCGAGTCATGGTTATGGTGCTAGTGAAATTTATATCCAAATATACGATCATGTGAATCGATAATCTCTACTGCGATTGTTGAGGTCAAGGTTAAATTGATGTTGGACAAAGAAAAGGTACGATGGTCGGTTATGATCTGTTGTACGGCTAAGGTACCGACTAAGAGAATTAAGAAGGGTTTGGCAGAATGTTGGAAAATCATATCATTTATAACTCCTCTGAACTTGCATAGCACCAATAATCGGGAGAGCTAATACGTCATGATATGTAAACGGCTATTAAGAACAAGATTTGGCAAAGATGAATATAGATAACGACATATCCTAGAGATTTTGGAACAGTGATCGAAAACGACAAATCGCAATGATTTTGGAATGATGATCATAAACGACAAATCTTGAAGATTATGGTATAACAATGAGAACATGAATGAACCTCGAGATTTTGGAAGTTAGCGGATGCCAAATATAGCCTAGAACAAGATTCTAACTAGGTTTATGAAGAACTCCTATATAAATGAAGTTTTAGTTAGCAATAATTAATATTTAAACTTCATTAGAAGTTATCTCAAGTTAGGGATTTGATTTTCTGTTAACTACAGTGTTGATATTGTGTTGTGTTATTTTTTGTTGTCTAAAGTTTTCAATTAAGTTTTTTACGTGATAGGTGTCGTTGATGCACCATTCTTGTATTTATACTTCTATATTGTCTGATGTCGCTTTGAGGTTGAATTATGAAAAATGATTGCTTTTAATAAAATTAAAAATTAAAAGTAAGCAAGAACCAATGTTTATAATTTAATTGCTTAAAAATAATACCAGTAATACACGTAAGTTTCTATTTTAGTATTACAAACTATGGTCTTGCAGATGGGACTTGAACCCACGGTCGTGGTGGGTCCATGCAATTCGGGCCGGGTCCAGAATTTCTAAACTCAAAATGGGACGGGCGGGTCCATGCAATTAGCAGGGCTAGGCTGGTCTAAATTCGTTTGGGGCAGTCATAAAAAACACAACCTTTCCTTGAATGTTAAAAAAAATAATGGTACTATAGTAATCCAATTACAAATTAAGGGTAATTTAGTAATCAAAATTTAGTAAACTAGTATTAATTTAGGACAATATTAAGGGTATTATAGTAATTAACCTGTAATCTTATCCACTCACACGCTTTTTATTTTACTTTGCATTACCTTATGCATGGTTGATCGGTGCCAAACTTTTCCTTATGCATGGTTAACAAATGTCAAAATTTTCTAGTAATTCGTTGTATACAGTTATTTAAAATTTATTACACATTACTGAATTGATCCGTTTCATATCCACAATAGTCCAACTACATTAATTGGATGCTACTACAATATCATAATTATAATACTTCCTTAACAAGTACTTTTTTTAAAGTAAAATTTTATACTTGGTAATTCTTGGTGATTTATATTGATGTGATTTCTCGAGACATTATTAGGTTTTTTTTTTCCTAGGCTCTTAACCATGTTGTTTTTTTTTTTTATGACAAATTGATATGGTACAAATTATACGTTTGTCTTAGTGCCATACCGGATACATTTATGTCTCATCGTCTCATCTTAGGCCTCTACCTTCGATCGCAGTTGCCATGTGGCTTGATTGACGTCTGAGTAGACCTGCTCCTAAAACTTTGTGCCATAAAGTTGTCAGACTGCTCACGTGCCTTTGGTAGTCGGCTTTAGCGCTCGGGAACCCCTTGGGTCTTGGGCTTCTTAGCCCCTTTGGTCTTTGATCTCAC
Source organism: Malus sylvestris (assembly GCF_916048215.2). Taxonomy (NCBI): domain Eukaryota; kingdom Viridiplantae; phylum Streptophyta; class Magnoliopsida; order Rosales; family Rosaceae; genus Malus; species Malus sylvestris. The sequence continues at coordinate 1,452,119 of NC_062270.1, read as the reverse complement.
TTTGAGCATTTTCGTTGCCTCTTCCCATCATGCACTATTTTGTGGGCCTAAAAGTACCCAACATTAACAAATCAATAATCTTATATACACAATCACTTTTCAATTTTACCATCAATTACTATATGCATGGTTAAAATATGTCAAAGTATTGTAGTGATTTATCTTATATATGTCAAAGTTTGTTTTAGAGATTTGTTGCCTATAATTATTTGAAAATTATTATATAACAATGAATCGAGTCATTTCAAATTCAAATTGTATTTTGCGCATAATATCAAGTAGGAGCAATTTTTCGATAACTCAGAACATGATTCACTTCACGCGTATCCTAATACTCATATTATACTGGACTGTGTTCCCAAAAAATCTCTCATCAAAGTAGTGACAGAACGTAATTGTGGAAGTATATAAACCATTTTTATATCTTTTTTCTCTGTCTTGGACATGTTACTGTTGGGCTTTGGCATAATCTTGAACCGAAGCATATAAATTCCAAACTCAAAAACGAAATCGAAATCGGCATTTGAGAATTGAGAGTAGAGCGGGAAAGGCACCGCCTTTTTAAAAACTGTTCCCGAAAATTGCCGTTTTCAAAAACGACTACAACATCAATTCAATTCACTGTTCGCACTTTCCTTCCCCAATTTTTTCAAAAATTTCCAAAACCCCTCTTTCTCTCTCTCTCTCATCCGACCTTCCAAATTTAGGGTTTTTCTCAGAGCGTTGAAATCCGTTCGATTCTCCGAGGATTCCGGCGCGATGCCGAAGTCAGCGAAGCGCGAAAGGATCGCGAGTCAAACCCGAGGCGTTGACGATGCCGCGCAGCTCAGAGCCGTGAAGCGCGAGAAGGTCAACGCCGGCGATCGAGTGGATGACGAGTCGTCTCGCCCGAGTGAGCAGGACGCCGTTCGGCGGCGGGCGCTCCGGTCCGACTACCTCGCCGTCAAGAACCTCATCAGTGGTATACAATTTGTGCTTATCGCAAATACAAATTATTCTGAAGGTAATTAATTTTGAAATTTTAAATGTTAATACTTTTGAAATTTATTTATTTGCAGAGAAAAGAGATGATTTGATGTGCCCAGATTCGGAGAAGTTCGGACTTCTCATCAATGAAGTCGAGAAATTGCATGAGCAAGGTATTTTATTTTATGTTTAATTTTCTGAGAATTCCAAATTCCAAATTTTGAATTTTGAATATCTTTAAAATATATGTTCCTTATAAGAAAAAATGATTACTTTATATTATTATTTTTATTTTCCATTTTTTTGTATTGCTGATTACTGAGAAGATTGACTATATTGTGAAGAAAAAAAAATTGAATTTTCTTTATTTTTTGAGCTATAATTTTGGTTTCTGATGATAAAATTTGAATTGCCCATTTGGGGATTTTTCAGTTCAGAAGCCAAGGGAACAAGTAGCAGATGCAGAGGCACTGCTGGACATAACTAACACATTGTGGACCTCTGTTAAGTCACATTCCAGTGCCGGGATTAGCCCGTCCGACTTTGTTACTGCTTTGCTTAATAATTTTAGCCAACCGAGAGGAGGGGATGACCATGTCTCAGTTAATTGGAAGGAAATTGGGTTGGCTGTTTTGCCCATTTTCAAGAATGCTCATGGGTGTTGCACTATGTGAGTCACTTGTTTCCAATGATTGCCCAGTTGTCTAAGAATTTTTGTGCGTTGTCGCATTGTTTATATAAGAAATTCTAGTTCACTCGTGGTTATGTTATTTTTTTTCTTAGGCTTGGACCCATGAGTACTGAGTTGAAGCAAAGGAAGGCTGTGGTTCGCAGTAAACGTGTAAAGCCTACCACAACTGATCGGCCTGATGAGGTAAAGCTAAAATGGTTTTACAGCTGATATAGTTTTGATTTTCATTTGTTTTAGGAACATCTCCTTCAGGTTGTATCGATGTTTCTGATGTTATTACTCCTTTGTGGTTTATGCCATGGAACAGATAGATGATACTCAGACAGAAGAGAAAACTGATACTGACAAGAACATGTCAACGATATTTGACATTCTAAGAAGGAAAAAGCGAGTTCGACTGGAAACTTTGATATTAAACAGAAACTCTTTTGCGCAGACGGTGGAGAACTTATTTGCTCTGTCGTTCTTAGTCAAAGATGGTCGGGCTGAATTATCTGTGGATGCAAATGGTTTTCATATTGTTTGTAAGTAGAATATAACAAAGCAAAGATGGCTGGACTGAAATAACCATTCTCTAGTTTACATTTGTGTTTTAATATCTATGCTTTTGGCTTATTCATTCTTTCTCTTTTTTCAGCGCCTAGGAATGCTCCTTCTGCTGAGGATGTGGCATCACGGAAGGTGACTTACCACCATTTTGTGTTCCGATTTGATTTCAAGGACTGGAAGGTATGTCATAGTGATCATTTCTTCAGTGTTATTGTTTTCTTTAATGTCTTGCAGCATGGGTTTCATCACAGAAGCATGTCCTAGGTGTTTTATAGAATGCTAAAATGCCAATTTTGAAGATTCATTTGGTATTTTGTTAAACAGACTTTTTTAAAAACTACAGCCATAAGAAAAGATCTATAGGAAGTTGACATCATCTTGTCATATTATAACTATCAGTGGCCTTCTCTTGGGTCTTGTATTATGTGTACGACTCTCTTATTTGCATCCTTGTCATGCTCGATCTTCTGTCCTTAAAAGACATACTTTCTTGCTTTGCAGGTAATGATGGATAGTTTGCCTGTTGGTGAGGAGCTGATGCCTCATAGATCACCCCCAAACACTACACCTGCCTCTCAAGAGGAACAAGCAGCATACGATTCCCAAACAGCCTTACCCACAACCCCGATTCGAAAACTCTCCAGAAACCGTGGTCGGGTTGTGCAGGAAGAATCTATTGTAGAAGAATCCCCTGAAAATGATGATGCTACTGGATCTAACGTCTTTCGCAGGTCTAAGCGCAAGCTTTAATTCAGATATAGATTTTGCCCGATCACTGCCAGGTTTATGCAGGATTATATTGTTCAGTTACATGCTGAATATCTGTTTGTGTCCAATATTGTATATTTTGGATAGGAAGATTAGAATTCGAGTTAGATATCTGTTCTGCAGTTGCACTAAATTAAGTTAGGTTTTGACACTGCTGTGTGATCAATTATCAGTGTTGACATTCCGCTACATTCGGATTGTAGGAATGTATGGCTTCTTGTATAATATGTTCCGACATTTCGACAAAAGAAAAGAGTGATGGAATCAATTGTTCATGCGCGCTCGGTGATCTTGGTTGTTCTTGCGTTGCAAGTCTTACAAGTATGAATAACCAAGTGGGGTCATCTTGGTTGTTCCTGCGTTGTGAGTCTTACAAGCATGAATAACCAAGATTGTGCCACGTGCGTGTTTACCCACGTGTATTTGTGCGTATCCCTAGTTACGATTACTGGCACATTCTTTTAGCAAATGTGTGTCAAGCTAATTGAAGAAGACATTGATCGTCCCCATGTACTAGAGTTCGAATCCCGCTCTGTGTAGGTTAAAGTAGTGTAGATCATTGCTTTTGAATGATAAAAGTGGTGCGTGCGTATTGAAAAATTTACACAATTGCATTTGTAGTACAAAAAACCCCATAAATTTGAACTGCTCAAATACCAAAAGCGGGTTCAATTTATAGACAAGTACTAACAAGCGTAAACCAGTATCAAACACAATTTTAAGGTAAACACATATCGAATCAAGGTTTTCGGAAACTGTTAACGTCCCTACGGTAAAATTTCTCTCATGCCAAAATGAGGCCATTGGCCAAGACATCGGTGATTCAGTGACTCGGGGAGGGGTAGCACAAACTAACTGCATTTAGTAGCCCACGGTACGATGCATCACTTGGGATTACCGTTCGGCCAGCCAGCCTAACCATCCTCAGTGCTGCGCCTTTGGAATGTTGAGGTTCTCAAAAATTGGGCTGTCAACTCCGACGCCCATTGCGTTCAAACCATTGTCTACGTATATAACACCGCCGGTAATGGCGGAGGCCAAAGGTGATGCCAAGAAAGCAGCTGTGTTTCCTACCTCCTCTGTTCAACGAGATTTGAGACTTCAGTATCTATAACCATGGATAAACGAAAAGGTACAAGAAAACAAAGAGGAGACCGGCAAATTACCTGCGGATAGTTCTTTTTCTAAAGGTGCGTTGGCTGATGAGTAGTCGATCATCATATCGATGAATCCAATCGCTTTTGCAGCACGGCTTCTTAGTGGACCTGAAGTTAAAAGAAACAGAACTTGAAGCTTAACTTGGTCATCTTAACAGTGTATGTAAACAAACTTCGTTGATCCAAAAGCATTCTAGTATTAACGTAATCCAAAAGAAATGTACGGTACCAGCAGATATTGTGTTGACTCTAATTCCCTTTTTTCTTCCCGCTTCAAAAGCGAGCACCTGAGTAATGCCAAGTCATGTCAAAAGACTTCTTGGAAGGAAACGAAAGTGGGATAAATTACATGTGCAAGTGCGTGGAAGAAAAACTCACTCGAGTATCACTCTCAAGAGCTGCTTTTGCAGAGCTCATACCTCCACCATATCTGCAAAAGATAATTTAAGAATCCATCATCGTAAAATATTAGAAAATGTAACTCGATACACAAACGGTGATATGCATAGAAAAGATACCCGGGAATGATCCGCTCGGAAGCAATATATGTAAGCGAAATTGAAGAACCGCCTGTAACCAAAAGATTATGTTAATTTGAGTAAAAGACAAGTAAAAGAAAAAAAATAGTGGATAGGTGACATGGAAGCTTGCCTGGATTAATTATTGGGAGGAAATGCTTGAGTAAAGAAACATAGGAATAACTCGATGCAGAAATAGCGGCGAGATATCCTTTTCTGGACGTCTCCAACAGAGGTTTAACAACCTATTAACGAGATAACTTAGTACGCGTCAGAAGATAGAGTACAGAAATTCTATTATGGTTACTACTGTACCTCTGGTCCGTTTGCAAGCGAGTGCACAAGAACGTCAATGCTGCCAAAATCATTTTTCACACATTCAGCAGCTTCCTGCAAACATAAAAGCCAGATTCAAGAAAAAACATGTCGTTTAAAAAAGTCTGTGATGTGTATATTAAGCTGAGAACTGGTCACAAGCTCCAACATGCACCGTAAAGTTTTTCTACAAACATTTAGAAGCAAATATGAAATTTAATTTATACCTGGACAGTCCAATTACTGGATCCTGCGTAGCGCTTATTTGTTTTGATCTGCATGAAATTACGCCCAAAAACGTATATGAATCCAATTTTATTTTTCTTTAATATAAACTATATATTTATCTCCTTTACCTCCTCGGGGACATCCTCAGGGTTGTCAAACACAGCATCTAGGGGATATACTTTGGTAATCTCCATCAAAGAACCATCCGGTAATCTGTGGTATTAAATATCTTGTTAGAAACTTGGAAACTATTCATCAATTTTACCGGTTAACAGGATTAAAACCAGATTAAACATCTTACATGCGTGATTCATCAAACTTTCCACGTCGCAGGCTGGACTCAAAAATGTTCAAAGCCTGCACATAGACTCATCGTAGTCAGTAAAACATATCCAAAATGTAGAAGATAAAGGAAGATATAAAGTCCTAGCGATCGGGCCAATCAACTTACAGGCACCCATGTTCCCACAAGAATTTCAGCACCTGCAGCAGCTAGAGATTTTGCGATTGCCCAACCATACCCATTATCATCAGCTACACCAGCAACAAATGCCCTCTTTCCTGCACAAAGCACATCCATATGTAGTTGGAAAGGTATTTGCTCATCAAAACGCAAGTACCTAATTGGCATATGGACCTGGGAATATATGCAATATTCCAGATGAGAAACCATCTAAAAGCTAACAATTAAAGGAAATCTTTCTGCATATAAACCATCGCCAATTAAATGTAGCTAAACAAAATCTAATAAACATCATCTTGAGAGTAATGTTATTCCTCCAAGTATGCTGGCTATAGCTACAGTCACCTTTTCCAAGTGGATGCATCCGAGATTCCGAATCAAGAGTAATTATCTCAGTAGGGAACCAAAAGCTTCTTTATGATATGTAGGTACGAACTTTCTGCTTTCTTTATTGCAATACATTTTTCATTTGGAAAAAGTCCATTACCACAATGTATGACATAAAAGTGAATTACAAGAGAGAAATCACCAATATGAGCTTCGACAACAAGAAAACACTGCGTCTATTCTAGTGAAGGGGAAGAAATTAACTCAAAACAAATAAATACTGAGCAAGCGTGTAGAATCAGATAGCTAGAAAGAATATTAACCTTTCAAATTGATTGGTAACCCCGAGACAGGTTTGTTTTCACTAGCCCCAGCCATTGCCTTTGTAACAAACTTATCCAATTTCATAGATGATGAAGTAAAGCACCTCTGGAAAGATTGTACAGATGATATGTGGCATGCACTCGAAAGTTTAGTCCATGAAGCCACCTTAAAATTGCCATTAAGCATTGCAGTGCTCGACCTGAAAGCTCTACGAGAAGAGGAAATGCAGGGTCTGGCAGTTGCCATTTGCAGGCTGGAAGCAGCAGTTGTTGCCATCTCTGATAAATGCAATCTCACGAAGGAGAACAGAGATCTACACAACACATTACACTAAACCATAATTAACATCCATAAAACCGCGAAAGTAAACTAGCAATAGGTTCTCGAGAACACAATACTTTCAAACATTATAAAGGAATTCTCTTTTATCCTGTTTTGGAGCAAACAACATCGATTTTTGACTATTATCCAGCATTTCCACCAAATACTGGTTTTTTTACACTAAGATAAACAAAACCCTTTTGCGGAAACTCCCAACCCATGAAGGAAATCCCATAAATTTGCCTAAAGTAAGCTGAACCCAGAATATATAGACGCATATATCCGCCATTGAAGCTAAATCCAGAAACTTTGGGTAAAAAAATCATAACACCAGAATAGTAAAACCCTTCTCCACCTTAAACCCCAGTAAATTTCAACACCATCATCTCACATCTGAGGGGGGAAAATTTCCAAACTTCAACTACATTTCACAAAAACCTCAGCACCCAAGTAATTGATCTGAACCAGTAGCCCCAACAGCAATACAAGTAACAAATTGAAAAGATGAATGCAGCATAAATTTCTTACCTTTGGCTTTGTGCAATTGGGAGCGCCAATGTGGAGAGCGCAAACAGAAAAAGCTGTGTATTTTTTAATTGGGAAAGAGAAAGGGGAGTTGGGATTTGGAAAGACTCTCGTTCTTATCAGCTTTGCTCGTTAGAGAAAGAGAGAGGCGCTGAAATCTATGATATGCTTCTCAGTGAGGGTGAGAAGTGAGAACTCTCGAGCGAAGAGGAAGTCGCAGTGTCAAAGAGAAAAGAAAAGGAGTTAATTGCAAATGTGGCCCTTGAGCTTTAATGGGTTTTCCACTTTGATCTTCAATTTTCTTTCTTCACAAATTGGTCTTTGAACTTTTCAGATAAATGAAGTGTCATAACCTCATTTTCGCCGCTTACACGTTCTCTCTTTATTTTTTGATAAATCAAGAAAAATCAACAAGCATAAGTTGGTATCGAAGCGTGCAAAAAGGAAAAACGGGTGTGTAAAATTTATTTTCCCTTTTAAATATGTGTTGAATGAAGACAATCGTTACGTAAATTACAAAAAAATTAACATAATCAATGGTCGATTTTTGGTTGTTGGAATGCTTTGTGATGATTTTGGTGGCACCTTCCTTGTCCTGCAATTGGTCCATCTAGATGAGTTCCTAGGTCCTATTTGTAGGACTAGGATCTCGAAGTGTTTCTTATCTGTCTAATTGATTGGAGTTCGTGTATCTAATTGTAAAATTCGTCAGCCACTAGCACTATGCTTTAGTAGTATTACTATTTTCCTTATAGTGAGATCTCAAGTTCGACTTTCATAAATAACAAGTTTGATATGTAATTATGATTGATACATATTGTTTCGTCCAATTTTTTCACCCGAACATCTTTATATGTAAAAAAAAAATGTATAATTGGGCGTTGCTTCTGCAATGAATATTTTTTTTCAATTTTCTAAGAAAAAACTGTTACAACTTTTTGTGATAATTATGTTACGTATAGTGATTAGTTACATTAAACATTTTAATCCTAGTTCTTCCAATTTAATCAATTTTAGTGCCGATTAAAAAAGAGTTTGCACAATAGAAATGTTGCTATTTTATAACCGAAAACCAAATACCTGAAAATCATAAATCATATCAGCTAAAAGGGTTAGTTCATTCAATCTCTTTCCTTACTTCTTCTATTTCTAAGTTCTCTAATTTTTTATCGCTCTCATTCCTGTTAAGTAAAATGTAAGAAATCGAAATCACAACAACCAGGATGCCCAACAAATTTCCTTATCGTGTTTTGTTTTTGGTCATTCAAAGGCCAACCAACTCTATGTCCATATGTTGGAGTTTGACATGTTCCATCTAGACACGATGAAAAGGTGATCAGCAACGTATAGTAAATTGTTCCGGACTTCCATGCAATCCAGACACGACTAGAATTGTCTGTAATTAATGCAGTTTGTGGCCAATTTGGAATCTCCAACCTCCGTGTTTGTGTGTGTATATATTGCTATACACCTGTAAACAACCCAAATCAAAATCCTCCTCTTTTCTCTTTCTTTTGGTGATCTTCTTGGAATCCATCTCTCAAAAGCTCAAAACTTCACATTATATATATATATTGCTATAAACCAGCCAGCCAGAGCTAGATACGGAGCATCAGAGATAACTCAGATAAGCTTGATACATTTTGGTTCGGTGGTCCTAAGCTTTAAATTCTATCAGTTCCCTTGAAGAGAATGGTATTGAGGTACTGTTTCCTTCATGAAATCAATAAACAAGAAAAAAAACTATAAATTAAAATTTATTTTCTCCTCTATTTCTTCACTTTTATAGGTTTTTTTTTTATTTTTTTTTATTTTTAAGTTTTGGTAAATAAATATATATTTTTTAAGGTGGAAGAGAAGAACATGTGGAATAGAAGAGTTAGGGTGCCACCGAAATGTTGGAGATTTCACAATCATTTTGTGGTTTAGAATTTATAGTTGTGAAAATTCTCTATTTGTTAATACTAAACAGAAGCTGAGTCGTAATGAACCTGTACTTGTTCGTGAACTTAATTAATCAAAATTTTAAGCTTAATAAATCTCCTAATTTTTTGGTCTAAAATCCAAGATCCGAAACTTCAAACTAGTCAGAGATAAGAGATGAAAACATCTGAGTATTTCTAGGGAAATTCGTAACTGAAGCCTGAATATGTGGCACTTGTCATCACCAAGCCTTCGAATATATAAGTCATTTGTTACACTCACACATATCACATGCAAAAGCTTCGAGTCTTTTGATTCTCTTTGATCAAGAACTGTCTCTTTGTTTCTCTTGCGATCGATATATTTTCTGTTATACAGTCTCTCTATATAAGCTGCATTAGGGTTTCAGTCTGATTATGAGTTTTCGAGGTTTTTCGAGTAGTTTGGATTGAGATTTTGGGTTGAAAGAAGGGACTAATTGGCCAAAGGGCCATTGCTTGGGGTGAAATATTCTTGTTCAATTTTCCACCATAAATGACAAAAGGGTTTTCCGTGTTTTCTAGTTTTCCGGCAACTTTTGTGAATTGGCCTACTACATTGCTGTTTGTGATTACCGATCCACGCTCTTCCTCATCACCGGAGTCCGGCTCAACAATTTCAAGAGCAGTGATCAAGTTTCGTAAAAGGTTGGAATATCCAACATATTTCAGCTATCTTCATCATATATTGTGTAATAATGTAGCTTTACAGTTAATTTGTTATCAGTAGCACATAATTAACTTAGTGTCCCCTACAAAATTGGCAGATGATAAGCGAAGCCCCTAACCGAGACATTGAAGGAGCAGAAGTTGTGGATACAAACATCCATGAGATAACTCAGGAGTCCAAACCCACTGTCAAAAAGAGAGTAGGAGGATGGAAACTTGCACTTATCTTGCTAGGTACTCATCATCGATGATATTCACTTTTCCTAGCATATATAGATTTTGCAATTCAAGATTATTTTCCATATCTCTCCAAATAGTATTAGGGAGAACGATACACATTTTTCTTCGGTTATATTCATGTTATGTCTTATTCGGTGCAGCGAACCAAGGCCTAGCAACACTAGCTTTCTTTGGTGTAGGAGTGAACTTGGTTTTGTTTCTGATCAGAGTTCTTGATCAAGAAAGTGCCACTGCGGCAAACAATGTCAGCATATGGACTGGAACTGTTTATTTGTTCTCTCTAGTTGGAGCATTCCTCAGTGACTCCTATTGGGGTCGTTACTTAACCTGCGCCATCTTTCAAGTCATCCTTGTTCTGGTATAATATATACTTTTCTTTTTGAGATGTCCCAAGTGAATTTTTTGAATTGTTCTTCAAACATACATGTATAACAAAACTTAATGTTCGTTAATCAGGGCTTGGGGCTATTGTCCTTGACGTCTTGGCTCTGGCTGATCCATCCGCACGGTTGCGGTGGTGTAGGAAATTACTGCCAGCCAACATCCAAAGTTGGTGTGGCTTTCTTTTACCTATCAATATATCTAATCGCACTTGGATACGGTGGCCACCAACCAACTATTGCAACATTTGGAGCAGACCAATTCGACGAGAGTGATCCCAAACAACAATTTTCGAAAGCAGCTTTCTTTGCTTACTTCTACTTTGCACTCAACGTTGGGTGTCTTTTCTCAAACACCATATTGGTTTACTATGAGGATAAAGGTTTATGGACTCTGGGGTTTCTGGTGTCATTAGGATCTGCTATCTTAGCCCTAGTGTCATATTTGGCAGCATCACCTGGGTATCGGTACATAAAACCATGTGGCAACCCGTTGCCACGCGTGGCTCAGGTATTCGTGGCTGCCTTTAGAAAATTGAGTGTTGCTCCAACCAGCCCGGATAATCTTTATGAGCTGGAAGGAACAAAATCTGCAATCAAAGGGAGTAGAAAGATTCTCCACAGTAATGAGATTTTGTAAGTAATATTGCACTTTAACTGTATGTAAGTTAATTAAGTTAACTGTCATCTGCACTTTTATCCTTTTTATTTTATCATGCCAGGAGTGCAAGATGGCATTTTAAGAGTAATAGAAGCTCTCTGATTTAATAGTTTTATTAGTTTCCTAATATTTCAAGTTCTTTTTGTTAGGTTTTTGGACAAGGCAGCGACAATAACCGAGAAGGATCAAACTGCAGACGAAACAAATCCATGGAGGCTTTGTACTGTAACTCAAGTTGAGGAAGCGAAATGCGTACTAAAAATGCTACCCGTTTGGCTTTGCACCATAATTTACTCAGTGGTGTTTACACAGATGGCTTCACTTTTTGTGGAGCAAGGTGATGTGATGGAATCCCACATCGGAAAGTTTCACCTTCCGGCCGCCAGCATGTCTGTATTTGACATATGCAGTGTCTTTATCTGCACAGGACTTTATCGCAATTTCCTTGTGCCTTTAGCCGGAAGGTTAAGTGGGAACCCAAAAGGCCTATCCGAGCTTCAAAGAATGGGTGTAGGGCTTATTATTGGATTGTTGGCAATGGTTGCGGCCGGTGCCACGGAAATTGCTAGGCTCAGAGGTGTTACACCAGGTGAGAAGGTAAGCTCACTAAGCATATTTTGGCAAATCCCACAATATGTTCTTGTTGGTACTTCAGAAGTTTTTATGTATGTGGGACAACTTGAGTTCTTCAATGGACAAGCCCCGGATGGGATTAAAAGCTTTGGAAGTTCATTGTGCATGGCGTCGATATCTCTCGGAAACTATGTGAGCAGCTTACTAGTTAACATAGTAACGCATATTACAGCTAGAGGTGGAGACCCTGGTTGGATCCCAAATAATCTGAATGAAGGTCACTTGGATAGATTCTACTTCCTCATTGCAATTCTAACAGCTTTGGATTTTGTGGTTTATTTGTTTTGTGCTAAGTGGTACAAGGGAATCAACCTCCAAAGCTCTGAGCAGGAAATTGAGATCATGGAAAATCAGAAGGGCAATGATCTCCAAGGTTCTGGGCAGGAAACTCAGATCACGGAAACTCAACCCGGAAGTTCATCAAATCAGGGAAAAGCACAAGATGAGGCAGTGCTCAACAAAGTTTAAACCTTAAGTTTTATGTTCCTTATTTATGTTCTTTTGTAGGCAGTCTTTCTCTTGTTTTGTCTTTGAATGTAAGCTTAAGTTTTAAAATAAAGATATTGCAGAGTAGAGGATGACTTCTCCTTTTTTCACTTTAAACCCTAGCAATTTCAACACGAGATCGAGTAAAACATTTGAACATTTAGTAGTTGATCAAGAATCAATATGATCTAGGTCAAGCTTCACAAAATGCTTTCCAATTAATGTGTTTCGAAAACAACTTGGTGCAAGTGCTTGTAGTTCTATGCTTAAAAACGTTTACCATGGGCCCGAAGTTCTGTATTCGAATTCCCCTTCTCTAGTATCGCTTGTCGAATATTAGAATGGTTAGAGTCCAACTCAAACAAATGACAATGAGATTGATCCCACCAAATGTTTTTTCTTGTGGGATTTGAAAACCTGATTGGGAGAAACATTGACATGTGTATTGGATATGTTTGAAATAGAAATGGACATTATGCAGAAGCAGAAAGCAACATCATTTATATTGATTAAAGTCGTACCCGGTGCACAAGGTTCCCGTTTTACGCAGGGCCTGGAAGAGGTGAATGTCGGCTAGCCTTACCCCCATTTATGGAGAGGCTGCTCCCAAGAACATCATTTATATTGATGAGGGTAATATATTACCAAGAGAGAGAGGTAGGGGTCTTGGCTGGGACAATATATATATATATATATACAGGCTGTAGCAACAATGAAACTTTAATTTGACGGATCGTGATGAAACTTACATTCCAAATTGGTGAGTTGACAGCCTAAAATAATCAAAAGCATTAGGACCCAAGAAATTAAGGATAATTTGGAGGAAAGAAAAACCCTAATAAAATGATCATCTTCTTCTCCTAGACGGTTAAATAATATTCACACCAAATAGCCTAATTCCTTTTTCCTCAGCTATGGGTGCCCTGTGATCTTCACTATATTTACCTTCACCTTTTTGAAACTTGTAGCTGCTACATTCCCCCAAATTTAGTTCCAATTTTACCTGCAAATCCTTACACTCATTGGCCTCCTCAACAAAACATGATCTCTTGCTTTCACCTTCACTGTGCATTACATCAATTAACCAAAATGTAGTACTTTCTCTATCTTCCTCTCTTATCACTTGACCATCACTCTCACATGCATAAAATGTGATCATATCATTTGCCTTCAAATTGTTTTCCTTCACAAACCTATTCCAACCCCTTGTGAACACAAAGCTTTGGCTACTCCTCCAATAGCAATACCTAAACTTCCAAACCCTCATGAGCTTGTCATAGAAAACTAGCTCAATGTCCTCAGTCACATTTTCTTCCACATTCTCACAAATACAAGGGAAATACTCGACCGCGTATTTCTTCGGAATCACAAGCCTATTGAGCTTACCCACATCACTTGGAGTAAGTTCTTTTTGGAAGAGTTGCCGACACAGTACTTGTACATCCCCATGCACTCTTATTGGGTTGGTGCCCTTGCTCATTTCCTCAATTTGAGATTGTGCTTGGGACCTCACAAAGGCATCAAATTTGGATGGATAGGAACCATCCCTAATCATTTTTATTATTGCCTCTGTTGTGTAATGGTTTTGGAAATCAGGCTCTTGAATGGTGAAGTTGGTCCAAGGAAAATTTCTATGCAAATCTTTACCATTTCGAAGCTTGACTGCCGCACTATCATAAGCCATGGCAGCTTCCTTCTCAGATTTGAAGGTGCCAAGCCAAATTCTTTGGTGGTTTGCATATATTTGTGCACCCCAGTGACCATTTTGTTGTGGCACAACCCCTTTGAACTTTGCAAATGAGACATCATTGTCGTGCCTCGCGCGCTTATTCTGATGTAGCAGCGCAAAATCGGTTTCGTTTGAATCTGAAGTCTCCAAACCCACATTTCTTTGGGCACTTGAGATCATGATTGATGCATCTTCTGCCATTGTGAATGATCTCAAGGGAAAAGATAAGCACAATATTGACATGGATGTGAAGACTAATTGATCGAGTATTACAAAACTGCAAAGTGATCAATGGCATTCAAGAAAAGCATGATGAGGGAAACTTTTAACATTGCAGACATGGTTAACTTTGGGAGAGTTTTTGAGGGAGAGAATCTGAAATCAGAGATTTGCATATGCTTTCGTTGCATGAACATGGTTTGTATTTGAAAGGCTGAGGGTTCAAAATATTAAACTGAATTAGGTAAGTAACAACCAAATTAAACACATTATTCTAGAAAAGATAAACCAAATTTTCGAGTGAAAAGTCAAGGATTAATCGAAGAAAAAATGAATTGAAGCGGCTTTATCTTAATTTAGGAAAATTAATTAGGTGTCACAGCCTCAAACTAAATAACCCATTTTGTTAAGCATATAGTTAATTACAAGTTACAAGTAGATAGCTAGGTGTTTCTTATGGGGGTTGGATCGAACATATGGGATAGCTGGCTAACATGTTATAAGTTATAACACTCATCTATCAGTCTTGACTAGAAGTTTCCGATTATAAAGTTATTAATTGGATAAAAAATAATAATTTAATTCATTAGTTAATCACAATTTATATAGCCGACCCTACTTAGTGAAATTTTTTGTTGTTGTTGTTGTAGTTAATCATAATTTATGTGCTAATTAGAGAAGAAAACTGATGATGTGTCAGATGCTGTTCATATGTATAGCTGGGATGCATAAGAAAATAGAAGTGAAAATCACGTATGCAGATTGCACACGCAAGATGTTTGTTCCACTTTCATTAACAAAGGATCCCCGAGTATCTGCATTTAGTTAACAGGAGTGTTCGATTTCAGTTGAGTAAATTTGCAATATATAAGAATAAGACACGTCACAGTGATACTTTCATTCTCAACAAACAAATATCCTTAAATAGGGATTATAGCTTCTAAAATTCCGCCTACTGTAACTACGCGTGATGAAATCCAACTATGGAGATTTTCACTTCTCGTGCCAAGTCGGAAAACTAAGGGGAAACCCTAAAGGTTTATCTGAGGTAAAAAGAATGGGATAGGTCTAATCATCGGAATGTTATCGATGATTGCAGCTCGTGTCACAGAGATTGCAAGGCTCAAGCATGTGCCGCTGGTGAGAAGATAAGCACTCTAAGCGTATTTTGGCAAATTCTGCAGTCTCGTTGGTGCTTCAGAAGTTTTTATGTGTGTTGGTCAACTGGAGTTCTTCAATGGTCAAGCCCAAGATAGGATAAAAAGCTTTGGAAAGTTCACCGTACATGGCTTCAATATCTCTTGGGAATTATGTGAGCAGCAAGCTGGTCGATGATCTGAATACATGTCACATGGACAGATTCTACTTCCTAATTGACCTTGAGGGGCCTGAATGGAAATTTAGATCATGGAATGTCGAGAAGATGTGGTGGTTAGAAGAGTTTAGACCTAAGTAGCTGAAAGATGAATTTGGCATAAGTTTTTGAATAAGCTAGCTTATATCTTGCAGAAGATGAGAGCGATGGTCTCGTTTGGTATGGATAGAATTGGAATGGACATGTTTTCATCTTGAGTAACCAATGTCTTGGTCTCTTAATTATTTTCATTTATTCCCCTACTATACTTTTAAGAAAAGTAATTTACTGATTCCAATCCAATCATCTGTATCGAGTGAGCGTTACATTCTCCAACACCCAATTACTTTAAGGGTTTTTTTTTTCCAAAGACTTTAAGGGTTGGTTTAGAGTTACTTAAATTTTTTTAAAAGCAGCTTTTAAAAAAAAAATGTTACAGTTAAAATTGTGTTTGGTAAATGGAAAAAAAAAAAAAAAATCATGAGTGTAAAATAGTAGGAAGCAAAAACAACTCTACTTATACTTCTAAAGAAAGAAAATGTTTTTTTATAGGAGGTAGGTGAACAATACCAATTAATGAAACTTTCGTATTGACAATCTTACCCTGTCATTTTTTGCTAAAAGAACTTTTAGCACTACAGTTTGCCAAACAGTTACCTGCTTTTTTCACAGCTATTTATCCTCATAGCATAGCACCAATTAAAAAAAAAATACAACAATCCCAAACAAGTCCTAAGAATATTAATTTACCTACGGCATGTGGCATGCATATTAAGGGTGGGAAGAGAGAGAATCTCTCATAAGTCAACCTCATTTGGTATATTAATCTGGCCCAACCCAGGTTTAAATCAAACCCAAACCTATGATCCCTTCTATAGTTTCAATGGAAAGCCCATTATAAAATTGGATGCCGTAGGCCCCACCTGGGAGATTTTGATACCAATGATCAAATGATAACGTCACACGTCGCGCACGTGACTCTCTATGACGGTCTCACACATGACAGACAGACAGACAGTCGTTGCAAAGATCAATCGCCAAAAAAAAAAAACACTTGCAAATTATTAACCGCATTTAAATTGCCATTTCGAGTCCGCTTTACCCCTGTTTCGCGAACCCTAGACAGTTCAATTCAATCTCCCTCTCTTTCTCTCTCTAACTTTCTCTCTCCTAGGGTTCCGTTTTCTACAACTTTCTCGCGGTTTCGGGCTCTCTGTGAGCGGTAATGGAGTTCGGAGGAGGTGGCCGGAAGAGGGGCAGGCCGGAAGCTGGGCACTTTAATGGCAATGGCGGCTTCAAGAAATCCAAGCCAGGTTCGTCTTCCCATTGCTTTCAAGCTTCAATCTTTTGTTCGTGCTTTTCCATATTTTTGTATCATGCCGATATGTATATATGTAAGTTATATGCATTGAAGGTAGGGTTTGGTGCTTTGATGTGCTTGTTCTGCTTTTGTGCATTTAACTTTTTTTGTAGTCGATTTCAATAGTTCAGAAGGTTGGATAAAGTGGTTAAATTAAGTTAAGAAAGCTTCCAGCTTGTTAAGAATGAAGGAAAAGTATTTAAAGAACGTTGAATTTTGCTGTCAAGTTTAAAAATATCGGAATTTTAGTTCATTTGAGTTTGCTGGATATTCGAAGAGCCCGGTCTCTTTGTTGCTATCTCATGTGGGCACTCATATTGGGTTACCCAACTGATGATCATAATGTTTCTTCAAAAGATTGTGCTCTTTAATGTCTTCATGAAAATTGTTTGCTTGTTGGGTGAAATGTAATTGAAAGTTGGTTATGAGTGTTTGTGGTATCTATTATCTTCGTTTTTCAAAGCAGGACTTTAGTTGTAGTATAATTTGTGCAAAAGACACCCTTAAGACAACATGTTAAAATTATGGAATTTTCTATCAAGTTGTAAGCCACTTACATTTTGCCCTTTTGGTTTTGGTTTTACTTGAGCTATCTGGTATTGCATTTTGGTGATGTTATTCAAGTCAAAGATGGAATCCACTGTTTTAAATATTATTTGCTAATGACTGACGAGGAGGAAGGAGATGAAGAATCCTATGTTCTCTTCACATTTATCTGAGAATCGAAGCATCAACGTTTTGATTCAAAGTTAATAGATTGAAAACCATAATTTTAAACTATCTTTTTGTTTCCTCTTTGTTGGTTTAAAAAGTACAGGGTTTAGAGGTCTGTTTTTATTAGTCCGTATAATGGGGTTTGATCTTACACTACTTTGATTCTGCAATGAAATTGGTGTTTTATACATATTTTTTTACTGCTAAAAATGGCAACATGGTGATGAATAATACATTGTTAAAGTTTTGAAGATTAATAATCCACTGTAAGTGTAACTGAGGGAAATTAATTAATGTTCTGCAACAGAAATGGAGTCCTTTCAACCTGGTATAGGAAGCAAATCGAAGCCATGCACAAAGTTTTTCAGGTTCTAATCTTAACTTATCTAAAATGAATAGCCTAAATGTAATCATGCATATTGACAAGTTTAAGAAAAAGTTTGTTCTTCAATTTTTGCGAGTAATTTGGACTAATGAAATGGGCCATCAAAGCTTTGATACAGGTTGAATCATCTGTTCTAATCATGATAACAAAGACTGAACAGATATCGTTGAATGACAACAGTTCGATTAAGTACTTACTGGATTCTATAACAAAGACTGAACAGATATCGTTGAATGACAACAGTTTGATTAAGTACTTGCTGGATTCTATCTAGTTTATCATGTTTGTATGGGATGCAGAAGTTGTCCTTCATATCATGGTTATCTATAGTTTCTTTCTTGCTTTTGAAATCAAAGTGACTGAAGCTGCAGAACTGGTCGCAAAGTTTTGAAACGGTTTTTTTATGTTCAGACTATACAAAAAGTAAAATGAATTAAGAATTATTAGCGCTATGAGGTCAAGTCATTTTTTCTTTCAAAACTGTCTGGGACTCCTTGTGCAAACTCGGGGATATGTAACTTCTGTTTAAATTGTGACTTCATTGATCGTTTTCAAAAAGTTCCTGGTTCTCTTTCAATTTTTGTATAGGGTGAAGTCTAAGTCATGGTGGCATTTTTATATTGTAAACAGAGCTTTATTGCGAATTATGTACATTTCCAACCTCAGACTTAACTCTTAAGAGCTGTGATAGTCCTTTATGATAGTGAATCATATGCAGTGTTAGTATGTTATTATTTTCATTCTATTATCAGGTAAGGGTGGTAGTGATGTAATTGGATAATAGAAGATTGGCCTTGCATCATCTTTTGGAAGACCATGCCATTGCTAATGAAACATGATCGCCTGAAATATAGTTGACTAAGCTTAAAAATTCCACTTAGTTTCACAACTTTTAGGATCTTGATACATTTCTAAGAAACCATGTGTTTTTAGCCCGTTGGGCAGTGATTCTGGTGAAGAAACTATTTTAAGTTTCGTGTTTTCCTATATGTTCCATAACACAACCTTTCCTCAACTGAGCTTATGTATGATATTTTCTCTTTGGCCCATTTCTGATATATAGTTTCAGGATTCTGTGACATTTTCTGTCTGTCATATTTGGGCTCAGGAGTTTTTGTTTTATTTATATGCAGCACTTCTGGGTGCCCTTTTGGTGAGGGATGTCATTTCTTGCATTATGTTCCTGGTGGCATCAAAGCGGTGTCTCAGATGACTGGTAGCAACCCAACTCATCCTCCTCCTCCTAGAAATTCAGCAGCCCCACCATCATTTCCAGATGGTTCATCTCCTCCAACTGTCAAGACACGGTTGTGTAACAAGTACAACACAGTTGAAGGTTGCAAGTTTGGGGATAAATGCCATTTTGCGCATGGTGAGTGGGAGCTTGGTAGGCCCACTGCTCAATCCTATGAAGATCCTCGTGCAGGGGGAGGATTTCCGGGCAGGATGGGAGGTCGGATGGAGCCTCCCCCGCCAGCACATGGAGCTGTAGCAAGTTTTGGGGCCACAGCCACAGCTAAGATCAGTGTTGACGCTTCACTTGCTGGAGCCATAATTGGGAAAAACGGTGTGCACTCAAAGCAAATTTGTCGCGTGACTGGAGCAAAGCTTTCTATAAGAGAGCATGAAACAGATCATAAGCTGAGGAACATTGAGCTTGAGGGAACCTTGGACCAGATTAAAGACGCAAGTGCCATGGTTCGTGAGCTTATTGGGAACGTGAGTTCAGGTGCTGGAGCTCACAACATGAGGAACCCTGCTATATCAGCCTCATCTGCGGCAAGCAACTTCAAGACTAAGCTTTGTGAGAACTTTACTAAAGGTACATGCACCTTTGGGGATAGGTGCCACTTTGCACATGGACAAGAAGAGTTGCGCAGGTCGGGGATGTGATTTCTTTCAATACCTCTTTCGTGTTCTCTTACCGTTCTGTTGTAGGATACACTTATTACAGCATTAATTTTGTGTTTGTTAAATTTTTCCAAGAATGCAGCTTCCTTAGTTTTCTAGGGTTTAATATTCGGAAAATTTAGTAGTTTTTCCACCTGTCTTTCGGAGTCAAGTTGAGATCTCTTGGTTGAACTAATCTAGTGAATAGTGATAAGAACAGGCCGCCAGTTAGCATCTGCAGTGGCAAATGCTAATCCTGGCTGCTTGAATGTGTTCATTTTGTTTTTATCAGATTAAAGGAAAATGAGATGTTGATTTTGTGCTCACATCTGTTTAGGGTTTTTATTTCAAGTTTTTTTAAGAATATTGTTACACCTGCAAAATAACTCGCTAAATTCACAAGAAATTTTTTTCCTGCACGTTTCAAACTGTAATTTGTATTCCGAAAAATGTAGAAAACGTAAGCAGCCGAATATTTTCCTTGGTTGAATCTAGAAAAGATGGTGATAAGATTGGGGCAAAAGGCCCTGTACATGTCGACTAATTCTTTTAAGGCCCAATAAAAGTGAAGTAGGATTCTCTTACTCTTTTTTTTGTCTTATTCTCTATATAAAAAATTCAAAATAAGATGTAAATATGGTGTAATCGTAACCATTTAAATAAGGGAGGATGAAAGGGGAGAGAATCCTAAAGTTATCATGTTGGGTGGTGTATTCATGTCAACTAGAAATTAGGAGGTTTTAGGGTTTTTTTTTTTTTCCTTTGAATCACGAGTTCAATACTAATTTATAAGGAAAATATTATTGGCACTCTAAAAATCTCATTCTACACTCCTCACAAGTGTATTTTTCTTTCATAATATAGAAAGTTTGGAGTGTAGGATGAGATTTTTGCTATGCTAATAACAATTCTCATTTATAAATGACTTATTTGGCAGTTTGACTAAAATTGCTAATCCCCACTATCATTGTACAAATAAATATAAAACAAAGGAATCAAAGAATTTGAATAACGCAAGGGAGCTCGATTGGTATTCTAAGAGTTTGTTTAGATGTACTTTTGAAATGACTAAAAGCGCTTTTTGTGAAAATGTTTTTAGAACCAATCATTAGTAAAAATGCAAGTAAATCCTGAAAAAGCACTTAAAATTCTTCCTGGAAAAAGCACATAACTGGTGCTTCTTGCTGAAAATACTTTTAAGTGTTTTTGAAACCCAAAAATATTTTCTCTAAAAACGATTTCAGTTATTTTAAAAACATATACAAACGAGCCATAAAAAAGTCATTGTGCACTCTTGTAGCAAAGTCATTAAGGGTGGATTGAGTGCATGATGACTTTATTTCGCTAATAACAAATCCCTAAAGTGGATCACATTATTAGTATTGCTTTTGGAGAAGAATTACTAGTATTTGGAGTGAATAAAAGAAGATTGCAAATATGCAAATGTAAATGTGAGATAAGTCAGTTGATCAAAGCCGCAGTGTTTCTTCTACCTTGTTTCCAAGTTCAAAATCTCTTTTTTTTTTGAAAGACGAGTGCACTCAACAGGTGACTCAGCCCTTTTTCGTTTTCTTCTTTTAGTCAATTGATTCAGCTCATGTCACTTCTTTTTAATTAGAGATTCCTAGCTTATCGGGTGAAAGTTCAAATTGATGAGATCAAATCTTCTACACTAAAAAAGAGTTGTGGCCCAGTGACCTTCCTAAACACTTGTCCACTCAATTACTAACCGTAATTCCCCTGTTAACTTCTATGTACTCACGGATTCCCCTTCTTACTTTGGCTTATGAGATTTTCAACTCTCACCCAGCCTCCATGTCCAAGCACTGAACCATAAAATCAAATATCCAAATGCTAGAAATGGACGACGTCACTTCGAAACCTCCACAAATCTCCGAAAGATTTCAGAAATTTTCTCTGGCTTTCAAAACCAAAACTTTCGAGTTCTTCGCCGAGGAGGACGCCGACGACGCCGACAGCTTCGCGCTGCTGGATTCTGCCGAAGAGGTCATCATGGACCTGAAAGTCGTCGTCATCAAATCTGACACGGCTGTGGCGAACAAAAACCCTCCCGAAAAGCCGAACTTGAGGGGAAAAAACTTAAATGTAAATTATGTAATTAATCAGCAAATTAGTATCACATATAAGAGACAAAACCTTAAATCCAAAATAATTAACCACAACTTAAAAATCCATTATCCATGGGTAAATTTATTAATCTCATCCCATATTATTAAACCCAAATTATTAAAGCTTAAACTGTCTCATCAAGCTCATCCATTATTCTAAACCCCAAACCCAAATTCTTGAGGCTTATTTGTGTTGCTTGCCAACAAGGCTTTCACCTCAGATGCTCTCTTTCCTTCCCTTTCCATCTCCTCTTTCATCTTCATCTTGCGGTAACGGATACCACAGCGGTTGCAGAGCGACTGCAATAAAAAATTTCCACTTATATATCTGTTAAGTTCCACATCAAGAAAAATTATGCATGCATGCATGCACGCATATAAAAAATATAACGTTAATTTTTCTTGTCATAAACCTGTCGGGCACGAAGTGCTAAATGGTGCTCATATGATCAATAGAGCAACGCCAACAAAGGAAACATGTTGTGATTGGCTCATATTTTGAGCTAGCAACAATAAGGTAACCCGTGAGTGGCTTTGGGGCTTGATTAAAAGGCAAAGCAAGGAGCATGTTTTGTGGAAGAAAATCATGATTGTGTTTGTAGTCATCATTTAAAGTTGCTACAAAGGACAAAGCAAGAATAGGCTTGCTTTTGGACTTTGGAAACATGACCCCGTAAACTTTGGTTTTCTTTATGCAAGTGTGCTTGCTTTCTTTGTAATTTAATGTAAAGAAAGAAAGGGGTTGCATGTTAAGTAGGGATTGCCGAGTGAGAGGGGAAGAGAATTTGTGGGAACATCCGAGGAGAACACAAGTGGTAGAAAAATATAGAGTGAGAGTGAGAAACTCTTGGGGAGAATGAGTCTCTTAGTAAAATTCTGTGAGGGTACAAGGGATTGGGGTTTGGGTTATGTCGATTTAACTCAAGTGTATCTTGTACTAGTTATTCTCATAGTGAAGAGCAATATCTCTCGGAGGACGTAGGCAGGTTTTTGCCGAACCTCGTAATTCTCTTGGTGTCTTTATTTCTTGTATTTTATTCTGTTCAACTGAGTGTGATTTTGGTGAGGTTGTAATCTGAATCTCGTTTCCGCACTGACAAACGGCCCAGGCACAACAATTGGTATCAGAGCTTTGTTGGAAGCTTTGGTTCATTGACGGTTCAGATTTTTTATTCACCATGATGACTACAAACATGTCATTTTCAGTTGAGAAGTTTAATGGGAAAGGCAATTTTACTCTTTGGCAGATGAGAGTAAAGGATGTCTTGACTCAACAAGGCTTGGCTAGAGCTTTGAAGGGAAAAGATGGGAAGCCTCAAGAAATGACAGATGACCAGTGGGAGGAGCTGAAGACGCGTTGTGTTAGCACGATTCGACACTGTATAGCTGATAACATTATCAATAATGTTATGGATGAAGATTCTGCGCCTGCACTTTGGGAGAAGTTGGAAAAACTCTATATTGCTAAGAGTTTGACCATCAAGTTGCATTTGAAGCGGAAATTGTACAAGCTGAAGATGGATGAAGGTGGGAATCTCATGGACCACATGAATGAGTTCAACGGATACTTGGATCAATTGCGGAAAGTTGATGTTAAGGTTGAGGAAGAAGACAAAGCCCTCTTACTTCTTACCTCATTTCCAGATTCGTATGAAAATCTTGTGACAACCTTACTGCATGGAAAAGATACAGTAAGTTTGGAGCAGGTGCAAGCTTCTTTGGTGTCTTATGATACACAAAAGAAGAAGACCATTGTTGATGGTGGGCACGAGACTGCTTTAGCTGTTCAAGGTTGGAATCGTGGAAGAAAATTGGGAGAAGGATTTGAGAGAGACAACAGGTTCAAATCCGGTTCCGGAGGCAAAGGTCTACAATGCTACAATTGCAAAGAATTCGAGCATAAAAAGAAAAATTGTCCTTTGAGAAAAAGAAAGGATGATCTTGGTCCGGGTTGTAGCAATTTTGTGGCGGAAGACTTCGAGTATGCCCTCTAGGTACTCGAAGCAACACTTCTCCTGGTGATGTTTAGTCTTAAGTGTTGCAGGGGTTTTGCAACAGGTGGAGCTATGGGATTCACAGGTGATGAGATGGTCATGAGGTAGGAGGAAGTGTGGGAATTTTGTCTGGCTCGATGGGTTGTTACTGGAAACGGGCGCGCTGATGAGTTTCCAGGTTGCAGACAATGAAGAGGAGGAAAACCTGCTGGAGGAGACGAGGATGTGTCGAGATCCTGTCTGAAGCTAAATTGTGATTTTTAGCTTGCAGCAGCTGCACATGCATTGGCAATGACTGAATCGAAACAGGACCAAAGAGGTTGATTCAGGGTGTGTATGCTGGTACGTAAGGCCAATGGACTTTGGTGATGGGTGCAAGGATTTTTACACTGTATATTCGCCAAGGTGGAGATTGTTGTGATTGGCTCATATTTTGAGCTAGCAACAATAAGGTAACCCGTGAGTGGCTTTGGGGCTTGATTAAAAGGCAAAGCAAGGAGCATGTTTTGTGGAAGAAAATCATGATTGTGTTTGTAGTCATCATTTAAAGTTGCTACAAAGGACAAAGCAAGAGTAGGCTTGCTTTTGGACTTTGGAAACATGACCCCGTAAACTTTGGTTTTCTTTATGCAAGTGTGCTTGCTTTCTTTGTAATTTAATGTAAAGAAAGAAAGGGGTTGCATGTTAAGTAGGGATTGCCGAGTGAGAGGGGAAGAGAATTTGTGGGAACATCCAGAGGAGAACACAAGTGGTAGAAAAATATAGAGTGAGAGTGAGAAACTCTTGGGGAGAGTGAGTCTCTTAGTAAAATTCTGTGAGGGTACAAGGGATTGGGGTTTGGGTTATGTCGATTTAACTCAAGTGTATCTTGTACTAGTTATTCTCATAGTGAAGAGCAATATCTCTCGGAGGACGTAGGCAGGTTTTTGCCGAACCTCGTAATTCTCTTGGTGTCTTTATTTCTTGTATTTTATTTTGTTCAACTGAGTGTGATTTTGGTGAGGTTGTAATCTGAATCTCGTTTCCGCACTGACAAACGGCCCAGGCACAACAAAACATACAACCATTTACTGTGTGCAATTAGAGGTGGCAAATTAACCTAATGAAATATTAATGGTACCCGTTTAGTTTGACATCACCATAATATAGAAGTGAGAATGATAGTGGTGATGATGGTGTAAGGTGAAATCAAATTAAATAGGTCATAATGAGTACCATTAATTAACAACTCAATGGATAAATTTGCCATCTTTAGATCCAAAAGACACAACCCAATGCCTAATTGTTATAGTAAATCTGTGGTGTCTTTTCTTCATATAGAGTTGTTTCTCTTAGTCGACATGCCGATAATGATATGCGTATTATATGGTATTTAAGAGTTGAATTATGAAATAGATTAATGATTCAAAAATGCTACTCTTATAATTTAATTGTATCATCATTTATATCATCTCTCTAATAAAAATAGAACCCACATGCGTTTGCAGGTCCTATCTCTTAAGGCCTAGAGAACCTTTACGCCAGTCTAATAATTTTGAAAAAAAAACAAAAAAACAAAACTTGATAGAGTGGTGTGAACATACTTTAGGGCCCAGAGGACCTTTGCGCCACATTGGCGAGTTGGTCACGCGGCAGTTAAAATTACTGCATATTAGGTTTTCATCCAGCTTGACAGTGCGGACTTTCGTCAGGTTCCTTTTGCGGGAGCCGCCGGTTCTCGATGTTTTGTTGGTTACGTCGATGTCGCAGTAGTCATCGGGTTTTGGTGGCTTTGGGACATTGTATGCCCTTGAAGTAGTACCGACAGCAGGGTTGGTATAGTTAAACTTGAACTGGTTACTGGCCTGTCAAACAACAAATAAGATGGAGCAACGTTAGTATTAATTGACCATGCATGCATGCTTGAACCCACGTAAATATATGAGCACTCGAAATAACAGAAAGAAAAAGAGGGGACAGTCGAAAATTTTGGTGGTATTTATCACACTGTTACAATTATATATATGCACACATGCAAACATACGTATATACATATATATAAACTAAAAAGCAGTAACCTAAAAGAAAAATGGATGAAGTCTCTCCCCGGTGAGAGTTTTTCTGAGCTAGTCTCAGCCGTCTTCTCTATCTCTTCTTTCTTTCGATCCGTCCTCTCGCAGCCCTAGTCCTCCCCAGTTTCTTTCTATCCTCCCCATGCCATTTATCCCCAGAATCAGCCCTGTTTCACCAGCCCAAATTAACTCTAATAGGATTCTCCAAATCTATAGCCTTCAAGTGCTCTATACTATGTACAGATCCTTTCTATCTATTTCCAGTTCGGATCAGTCATTCAATCATCAATCTAGGGAGCAACCACAACCTATCAAGCATTTACTTACCATATCCTTCTATCCCACAAGAGATTTAATTGCTAGAGATATTGCCCTCGAATCCTGTATATGTTACTCTACCAGCGAGCACTCGTCAAAGCTATATAACCATCCAATCCTAGAACAAATATGTTTATTTCTAACCCAATACTTCAACCCATCCCCATTCTGGCAACCTCATCACACCCTTTGGTTCTGGACATCTATCTCAGCTTCGATTATGGACATCGATACCATAGATCCAAATAATATCCTTCTTAACCTCCAAAATAATCTCGATCTTGTTGATGCTAATGGAGGTGTTTGTATGGTAGCCTTCCTTTTTGCAGATAAGCCACCGAATCGTGGAGCCTCTGTTGGTCTCCTAAAGAAGGCTTGGACACATCTGGGTGATGTCCGAGTTTCAACAAAATCAGATACTGCTTTTGCAATTACCGCTCCGGACCAAATTACTGCTTCCAAGATAGTAGAAGGGGGCCTATGGAATGTCGCGGGTTTCTGCTGTACTGCCCAATTATGGCCGAAGGATCAAGCTTTTGAAGAGATCACATCACATCGAGTAGTGTACTGGGTCCAGCTTCATGGTGTACCTCTGGGACAATACTCTGTGGAAAATGCAAAATCCATTGGGGAGGCTTATGGAGAGGTGCTACAGGTGGAAGATCCATTTAGATGCCCCGATGGTGTTTGGGGATTCCTTCGCATCCGTCTGCAACTAGACGCCAGGAAGCCCATCCCTTCAGGATGTTGGCTAGCTAGAGAAGAAGGGAAGCCGTCCAGGGTTGAATTCTATTATGAAACCCAAAGATCTCATATCCTCTGTTTTAATTGTGGCAGGCTAGGGCATATTAATACTGGATGTACGTTCGCCCCTTATCCTCATCCTGAGACGGGAAACCGATACGGTGGTTGGACCTTCGTGCATCCCATCCGTCAGCCCCGTGTTATGACGGTGACTGTTCCCCGGCCACTGATCAACATTGATGAGGGAAATCGAAGATTGACAGCTGGAGCTCGGGGGGAGTCAATATCTCTGACACCTTTTTCCAGTAGACAATATAAGACTCTTGAAACCCCACAAAATGGAGGTGGGAATGTCACATCAATTCAACCCAAGACTACCAGTCTGACAGAAGGTGCTTCTTCCTCAAACCTACCTGCTTTGGATGCTAGAAATGTCCCATCCTCCATGGTTAATGCAGCTGTTGAGACTCCCAACACCGAATTAACTCTCCAACTATCCCCTTCCCACTCTCTGCAACAAAACTTTCTCTTTCTAAGTCACCCCACACATTATTTCCCACGTGAGAATCCTTTCAATACCACCAGCCACCCATGGCCTACCTATCAACAAAAAAACACCCCCATATCTATTCTGTTAGACCCTCTCACCGAGCCCAACTCTGAAAGCCCATCATCTAACACCAATACTGTATCTAAACCCAAGGATGAGCCTTTTTTCCCTGGGAGGAAATCGCTCAAACTAAAATACAGCCGAGTGGGGGGAATTGTGCTAAATACTCGGGACCCTGATTTATCTAATACTACTCTGGGGAAACAAAAAAGGGTAACTTTTACTGATCCTGAGGTATCATTGCAACCCCACAAAAAATCTAAGACTACTTGTGTACCATCCCAAGCTACAGAAGGGGGATTGCCAGGTCTGGGAGATAAAGCTTCCAACAGTTCTCTGGCCAATGCTCGGGGGCATGGGCAACGAAAAACAGGAAGCTATGCTAGTACTGCAGCGCGTCGAATGGTCACTCGTTCCCAGCAGGGAGATCAATGGGTGGAAATGCAATTCAACATGGCGGAAAAGATTACTTTTGGCAAGAAAACCCCAGAGAATTTTATCCTTGAAGATGGAATTGGGGATCCTATCCCAATTGAAGTGGAGGAAATTACAACCAAGGTTGCAGAGGATCCTGATAATCTTCCAGGCGATGGTGGCTGGCCTAGAACAGCCACGGGTCAGCCATGATCTTCCTAGCTTGGAACTGTCGAGGAATTGGGCATGACTCGACAGTTGACGCTCTATGGGATCTAATCCGCCTAAATAAGCCATCCATTGTTTTTCTTTTGGAAACGAAAGCAAGAAGCAATGGAATTGAAACTCTCCGGCGATCAATGGGATATCAACATGGGTTTTTTGTGGAAGCCATTGGCCAGTCTGGGGGCCTTGGCCTCTGGTGGAAAGATAATCTAGAGGTTCAGATCCTTTTCTCTTCAGTTAATGCCATTGACACTTGTGTTCAAGATTTTGTTTCAGGATCAGTGATTCGTATTACATGGATGTATGGTCCCCCCCCCCCCCGAGCGGATAATAAAGGAACCTTTTGGGAAAAATGCACTAGATCGTTTGCTGCTGATGGTGTTCCTTGGATGTGTGCGGGAGACTTCAATGAATTAGTTTGGCCGCATGAAAAACGTGGTAGAGAGTGGGAGGTGGGACGAAGGAGATTCCTAAGAGAATTTATGCAACAGAATGAGCTGATCGATCTAGGGTTCTCGGGACCATCTTTCACTTGGGAACGCGATTGGGATGATTGGGGTCTGATCGAAGAAAGACTGGACAGGGCTCTGGCTAACAACCTCTGGATGGAGCACTGGCCGAATACTTGTGTTTCCCATGGGTCCCTCTTTGGTTCTGATCATCGTCCTCTTATCATCAATACTTCCCCTCATTTTGTATCCTCTCCAAAACCTTTCAAATTTGAAGCCTATTGGATTACTGATTATGAATGTGCTTCTGTAATTTCAAATGCTTGGAATGAAAATTGTCATGCTTCTTTTTCTTCGCGATGGTTATTTAAACTTAATTGTTGTAGAAGTGCACTGACTAAGTGGAGTAAATCCAAGTTCAAAAATAACCGTAAAGAAATAAACAAGCATCTGGCAGCTCTTAAAAGGATCAATGATATCCAGGATCAGGCCTTTCGAATTTCACAAAAGAGAAGCATTAAGAGTCAGCTGGGTGAACTCTAGAGAAAGGAGGAGAGTTATTGGTTGTAACGATCCAGAATTACGTGGCTAAAAGAAGGGGATTCATATACATCTTTTTTTCATCGTTCTACAATTCAAAGAAGACAATGTAATAAAGTTATTAAGATTAAGAAGGATGATGATTCTTGGATTGAGAATGAAGGGATATCCAAAGTCAGTTTGAAAGACATTTTATATCTCTTTTCACTTTGGATGGTCCTAAGGACTCGTGGGAGGCTTTAAGTGGCATACAAAAGGTAGTTACGGCAGATATGAACTCTTCTCTCTCCGAACCCATTTCCATGGATGAAGTCAAAGATGCTTGTATGCAGATGAGGGGATTAAAAGCTTATGGACCGAACGGTTTTCAAGGGATGTTCTATCATAATTACTGGCAATCCATCAATGACGTTATCAATGGAGCTGCTTCGGAATTCTTTCAACATGGTATCCTCTCCCCTGTGATGAACCACACAAACATTGTGCTTATTCCCAAAATCCCCAACCCAGTGTCTGTCTCCCAATTCCGTCCCATTAGCCTATGTAACTATTCTTATAAGATCCTGTCCAAAATTCTTGCCAACCGTATAAAACCTTTTCTTTCTTCTATTATCTCTCACTATCAGGGTGCTTTCGTGCCAAACCGGCAAATCCAGGATAATATTCTTATAGCCCATGAAACTTGTCACTATCTGAAGAATAAGAAATCTAAGAGGAATTTTGAGGTGGGGCTTAAGGTTGACATGAATAAAGCTTATGATAGAGTTGAGTGGGATTTCCTGGAAGAGGTGATGATCAGGATGGGTTTTCATAGTCGGTTGATTTTCCTAATCATGTTCTGTGTTCGGTCAGTTTCATTTTCGATATCTCTCAACGGGAGGGTTGGTGATAGTTTCAAGCCTTCTAGGGGCATCAGACAAGGGGATCCCTTATCCCCTTATCTTTTCCTTTTTGTTACTGAGGCTTTGTCTACCCGGATATCAGCTGTTTGTAGTGAAAATGTCATCCAAAGTGTATCTTTATCCAGTGGAGGGCCTATCATTTCCCACCTATTATTTGCAGATGATTCCCTATTTTTCCTGAAGGCAACTCCTCAAACTTGTAGTGCTTTTATCCACATCCTCCACTCCTATTGTGAAGCTTCTGGTCAACATATCAATTATGATAAATCCACCATGTTCTTCTCTGCAAACACTCCTCATCCTATTAGAGAGGAGATTGGCACTATTTTAAATATGTCGGAATCCCCGGACCCCGGGAAATATCTTGGTTTGCCTACATTTTGGGGAAGGTCGAAGACCGAAGCTCTAGCCTATGTCAAAAGCCGGATTCAACAGAAAATTCAGTCATGGAAGATAAATTCTCTTTCTCAAGCAGGTCGTGAAGTTCTCATAAAAGTTGTGGCTTATGCGGTTCCTACGTACCCTATAAACTGTTTTTTATTTCCTCTTACATTATGCAGGGAACTGGACGCTCTTATCGCAAACTTTTGGTGGGGTAAAAAAGAGGATGAAAGTCGGATCCATTGGAGGAGCTGGGAAACCATTTGCCTTCCAAAAGCAGTTGGTGGCCTTGGTTTTAGAAGCTTTTCAGATTTCAATAAGGCTCTGCTTGCAAAACAGTTTTGGCGTCTTACCCAGGAACCGGAATCTTTTTGGGCTAAAGTTTTAAAGGGTCGATATTTTCCGAATGTGGATGCTCTATCTGCAACAAAGGGATCTCGTGCTTCATGGGCTTGGAGTAGTCTTCTTGAGGGTCAAGCTATCATCATTCAGGGTGCTCGATGGCAGATTGGGAATGGTGCTGCTGTAAGTATCTGGAAAGATAAATGGATCATGGATGCTGATGATGGTTTGCTTCATCCCACTACCCCGGTCCCTGAGTCTGCCCCTGTATTAGTGAAAGATATTATTCACCATGTTTCTCGTACGTGGGATACTAGCCAAATCAACTGTTTTCTTCCTACTACGGATATCCGGAGCCTTGTTGTAACCTGTATTGGGGATAGGAATGATCCTGATCGTCTAATCTGGCCTCATACGAGAAATGGGGCTTATTCGGTGAAATCTGGTTATAACCTTTCTTACATCCCCAGGGCAAGAGAGCTAGTTTTATGTAAAGGCAAATCTCAGAGTTCTCACCAAGCTGGGACTGATTACTGGAAGATGTTGTGGAGCATTAAATCCTTGCCTAAGATCAAATTATTTCTTTGGCGTGTGTCTACTAATTGTTTACCTACGATGCTAGCCCTTTTCAATAGAAGGGTTGTCTAAAATCCTTTATGTCCCTTGTGTAAAGAATTCCCTGAGTTGACGGAGCATGTCCTTTTTCTCTGCCCATGGACGATTGGGGTTTGGTTTGCTAGCTCCCTAAATTACAGGTTAGACCGGTCAAGCATCACTACCTTTGATGAGTGGTGGTCAGCGCTTAAGAGGACTGTGGCCGTTAATACTGATTCGCAATCTTGGGTTTATATCGTGGCATCCTTCATATGTTGGGAGATTTGGAAATCTAGATGTAATTGTATTTTTCATGGTTCAGTTCCTTCTCCGGAGTATACGGCCGAGAAAGCTTCACGGGCTGCGGCGGAGTTTTTCAAGGTAAATGGAAATCAAGTGGGTTCCAGTACTCCTTTGCCGAATTTGGTTGTCTCTCATCCCTATTTTTGGGAACCCCCCTATGGGAGTTATTAAGGCAAAATTTTATAGTGCTTGGTCATGCAATTCTCTTCAGTCTGGATTAGGAGTTGTCTTCCGCTCATCCAACGGGACTCTTATTAATGGCGTTTCCACCCCTTGCCTGTCTTCTTCCGCCCTTCAAACTGAGGCCAAGGCAGCTCTTCTTGCCATCCGTTCAGCAAAGGATAGCAACTTTAGCGATGTGGTTTTTGAATCCGACTAGTTGGAACTTATCAGAAGCTTAAAAAATGATTTCAAGAAAGCCAATTGGACCATTTTTCCCTTGCTCATCCAAATTCGGAACCTATCTTCTCAGTTTCGCTCGCTCAACTGGCGGTGGGTTCCTCGTTAAGCGAATAGTGCAGCCGATTGGGTTGCGTCGCATTGTAAAAGAGGGATGTGTTCTGATGTTTGGGTCATACGACCCCCATCCTCTCTAGTTCATATTTTGTCCAAAGATGGTCTCCCCTGCCCACCTTAATTCTCCTGAATGTGAGAATGTGGAGAAGTACAAATTGGACCTTAGCCCCGCTTTTGTGTCGTGCTCTGTCTCCTCCTAGTCTTACCTCTAGGGTGAGTCCTTGTTGACTCTATCTCTTTTTTTTCTGCTGTTTGGTTCCTGTAGTTTTGTTTCCTTTCCTTGTATTGCGGCTTGGCTGCTGGGCTTTGCCCTTTTGAATGGTGCATCTTTGTCCAAAAAAAATAAATACATATATATAAACTAAGAACAGTGATTCTGCACGCCCCTTAAGATGAAATTGCGTTCATCTTCTAAATTTCTATCTTTTCTTTTAGTTAATGAATTGAATAAATCAAAGAAAAATTAAGTAATAAGCCGTGATGGTTTAATTCCCTCAAGCGCGGATAATCACGTTGGCTTTTGGGAGGATATATAGGGGTACTTTAGGAATATTGGATTTTGTGGTGACGACTATCTTTATTAAAGAATAGAAAAAATTTATACAATGAAAACACGTAAATGGGGGGCATCATATGGAAATAGCACATTACTCTAATAGAACAGTATTTCTTTTGACGGATGTTCTTATCTGACATTTCAAGCGAGAATAACAAATATTCAATTCGATCGGATCCGTGGCATTATTTTTTTTTTCATAATTTTTGACACAAGGTTTATAAAGTCTACTTCGTAATATATTTTAACAATTTGAACCGTCTATATTTTAGGTCTTCTTTAACAAATTATATCTACAAAAAATTACTCAAATCTGAAACCATATGTTGCATCCCGGCCCGGGGTCCACCACATCCCGGGCCCACTCCATCACCGTAGCACGATATTATCCGTTTTGGGCCTCGACCACGCCCTCACGATTTTGTTTCTAAGAACTCACACGAGAACTTCCTATTGGGTCATCTATGATGGGATTGCTCTCGCACACTACTCGCTTAACTTCGGAGTTCCGATGAACTCCAAAGCTAGTGAGCTCCCAAAAGGCCTCGTGCTAGGTAGTGATCCTTATATGTATATTCCCATCCCTACCTAGCACGAGGCTTTTTGGGAGCTCACTAGCTTCGGGTTCTACTGGAACTCCGAAGTTAAGCGAGTAGCGTGCGAGAGCATTCCCATGATGGGTGACCTACTGGGAAATTCTCGTGTGAGTTCCTAGAAATAAAACCATGAGGGTGTGGTCGGGGCCAAAGCGGACAATATCGTGCTACGGCGGTGGAACGGGCCCGGGATGTGGTGGACCCCGGGCCGGGATGTGACAATTTGGTATCAGAGCCTAACCCTGGCCGTGGTGTGCCGACGAGGACGTCGAGCCCCTAAGAGGGGTGGATTATAAGATCCCACATCGCCCAGGGGAGTGATCCTTATATGTATATTCTCTTCTCTACCTAGCACGAGGCCATTTGGGAGCTCACTGGCTTTGGGTTCCATCGGAACTCCGAAGTTAAGCGAGTAGCGTGCGAGAGCATTCCCATGATGGGTGACCCACTGGAAAGTTCTCGTGTGAGTTCCCAGATACAAAACCGTAAGGGTGTGGTCAGGGCCCAAAGCAGACAATACCGTGCTACGGCGGTGGAGCGGGCCTGGGATGCGGTGGACCTCGGGCCGAGATGTGACAATAGATATGACCATTTGATTAAATTTAGTTTTTCTTTGTAGAACCGTATTCGTTAATTTCCTTCACTATAAATAGATGTCCGAATGATTTTGAATTTGTCTAATTTTTTGCATGGATAATCTAGAATGATATTTTAAAAGATAGACGGTGATCAGATAGTTAAAGTACATTACAAAATGTTTATATCCAAAATTGTGTAAAAAAAATAGTGTCACATATTTGTCTCCATATTTAATAGCATAAATAGTGTTACTATTAAGGTTTATAAGAGAGTTCTACCTACTACTACACTTTAGTGCGAGAGAGTGTACTCTACTATTATACTTTATGAGAGTGCGATCGAATAGCTCTCAAATAAAAACTTTGAAGCACTCATTTGATAGTTTCATCAATTAAATGATGAATGGCTAGCACCCCTCAATCATATCTTAAACAAAAACAACGGGAGCGGAATATTAAAAGCAAAATGATTATCAAATGAGAGATTGCGCCTTACAAAATCGATATCAACTTTGACAATTAACAACCATTTCTACCTAAAATA